>NC_056744.1:728758638-728961138 GCF_019279795.1 Protopterus annectens
ACAATGCCATTATTTAAGAAAAGTAATTATTTTTTTTCTTAAATAATGTCATTGTATAATAGCAATAACAATTCTGGTGGTAATGGATTTACCCACGGTTGGCTTTGTTTGGCCACTCGGGATTTGCCCTCGTGACCAAACCACACCAACCGTGGGTAAATCCAGCATTACCCACACCCAGGCGTGGGTTATTGCTATATTAGTCCATCCACTCTTCAGAAAAGCATGAGTCAGAAAAACAATCCATTAGCAAAGCAGATTACAAAGACCCTTCCAGTAGGTTTTTCAAAAAAAATTTACTGTGTTCCTTTCCATATAGACAGGCAACCATCACAGAAGAATTAAGCAAAAAATAAATAAATAATCAGTCTTAAAAAGCCATCATATCAGTTACATACATGCACTGATATATAATATGCCTAAATAATTTACAGTGCAGAATAGGTAAATACTAGTGTGTAATATTTCTTTCGCTGGGCAGATAAGTTATTTTTGGGGGTAGACCTTCCATTTTCTAAATATTAGTTTTTTTATCACTTTCCTCTTCAGGAAAGTTATTTTAAAGCAAGGAGTTTTGTGTTTTAATGGCCTGTCAGGAAATTGTCGTACTTTTAAATGGGACTGCTGTTTTTTTCTTGTCAGTTTACAAGTTATATATATATGCCTATTTTAGGCACTAGCACTTTAAATCTACCTACTATTCAATGTAATTGAATTATGTCAGGTGATGCAAAGGAATGTATTTATAGGAGAATGATTAGTTTATGTGATTGTTCTGATGAAGTCATTACTTGATGAAAGCGCTCAACTGTTTTTTATTGTGTGGAATAAATACTTTTTTTATCGGATGTTCTTAGTGCTGGTGCTTTGAGAGAACACTTTTTGGAACAGTTTGTGGGACTGATTTTGTGGGACTGATTTTGCTTATTTGTTGTTCACTGTTCCAGTATTCCTGTTTAAGTTATAGAAAGTAACAGAAAACTCTTTTCTCTGTGGAGAAATTGTGTTTGTTTTGCTTTTGTTTTTTAAAGTGCTTTTTACTGTTTTTCTATGGGGAAAAGTGACTAACTACTGGCATTTGCTGCTTGTCTTCCCTATGAAAGAAGCATCATTTTCGGCTTGACCGTAGAACAGATTGTCTGGCCCATGATCATTCCTCCTTCAGCCACAAAAAGAAAAAGGTGAACAGCCTTTGCCTCAGCCACAGGTGGTGACTCTGTTATGTCCATTTGTTGGGCCTCAGACTACTCATCTTTCACCCTCAGGTGTCACACCTACAGCCACTGTGGACCAGGGGTTAAACATGTCCTCTGCAGCTTTTGGAATTCCCCCATTGGGCAAGGGAGAGACATTCTTGTCAGCCCTGAGAGAGGGTACAGGGAAGGTTTCCTTGCTGTGCCAGAATGCTGTGGCCATCCCTGGGGAAGCTGCTGCTGCCATTAGTAATGTGGTGGCCCATATTTCCTGCCAAAAAGAAATGGAAAACTAAGCATGTGTCTACTTCTCCTTATATTTCCTTAGACAGAAGTAGTTTACTGGATCTGGTTCAAGGTTTAATTCAGGCTATTGATCCTTCTTGTAACATAGTTTCTGGTAAAAGAAAGAGGGGATTCCTTTTTTTCTGAAGAGATTCGTCTGAATCTGAACAGGAAGATGCAAGGATGGTTACAGTTTTTCCCCCTCAGATTTGTGATTCAGACTCAGAGGAAATCTCAGTTTCTGATTCTTCTTGTGAGGATTTTTCTTTCTCTGTAACTATTGCTAGAATGTGTCTGTGTTTTCATTGGAAGGAGACTGAGGTTTTTCTGTTCATTAGAAAATACTACAAGTTGTTACAGAAGGAATTTTCAGAACCTACACCCAGTCCTCCTGTTCTGTCTGCTTTAGAGGATGCGTGTGTTACTGCCTGCAATTTTCCTGATAGTCAACCAGCTGCCCCTAAAAAGGCAGGTAAGGATGTATAGTTCCTCAGTCTTTTAAGTTTTATACGCTATTCACAAACGTGACCTAGCAGCTATAGCGTTAGTTGATCCCATTGCTGCTAAATGCTTGATTACAATCATACTATTTTTGAAAAGGATGAGAAATTACTAGGAATTTTGATTTGCAGAATTTAGAATTATCAAGCTAATACGTTAAAGTTTGTTCTGACTAATTGTGAAAGTATGAGGAATGTTTTATCTTCAGTTTCTTCTTGTGAGGGAAAATCTGCTTTAGTTTCTCCTATTGCACAGGTCACTACTCATTGTTTACTGTGTATGTATAACCTTTTTGATACTTGTTCCAGGGCTATGGCTACTGGTACTGTTTTGAGGAGGTCTGCATGGCCACATTCTCAGAACCTCCCGAAATGATGTTAAAATGAGATTTTAAATTCCCATTTGGATAGACTTTTAGTTTTTAGCCCCTTTGCTGCATAGGTGATGAGCGTGATGAAAGGATTTGAAGGGATATTTTAGAGCTACTTAGTTAAGGCTGTTATACAAAATACAAGCAGAAAGCCACAATTCAGTGTTAAGGAATGATGATGAAACAAGGGTAATTCAAGAAATAAGGAAACAATGGCATTTTGGATGAAGATTCTTAAGGAAAATAACAGCCCTGCAGAATATTATATTCATAGAGTAGCAGAAAGAATACACAGGCATGGAGAAAGGAGTTTCTGCTGATAGGAGTCACTACAGTTAGGGGTACAGAGTAACAGAGAGTAGGTAAGAGGAAGCTGGCAAAGAAGCCAAGGTATTGGGAACAAATAATTAGAGAGGGAAAAGTAATAGAATGGAAAGAAGCTAAGAACTTATTTGTATTGCAGGCTAGTAATTACCTTCCCTATTAAGCGTTATAGACTGCAAAAAAGGGATATGGGAATGGAATTCTGAATGAAAGACCTGAACTGGTTGAGTTTTTACTGAATCTGGAACAGAAGGTGCTGTTAAAGGGGTAATCAGTAGGACATGTAAAATATTGCACAATAACCATAGGAATCAATCGGAAGAGAGATTAGGTATTTTTTATTTAAATATGTTGATATTTAGAATTTTCTATGTATAGTCTGGGCTGTTAAATGAACTGATTAGTTAACTATCTAATTTTTGTATGGTTAATTGATTTGTTGATTTGATTGGTTGCTTTTTATATAAAAAAAAGAGAACAAGCAGTGTGTTGTATGATTCTGAAAAAGAGTTTTTACTCGAAAGCTTTGCGATTTTATCTGTGTTGGTACTGTATTAAAGTTTTTTTACTAGGTGTTGGAATTCTGTTTTCTTTTTGTTGTTGGAGATTAGGTATGCAATTCTCAAAGAAACAATAGGAGGACATACATATAGCTCCCAAATATGCAACCGAATCTAAAAGCTGTTGGAATTTTGCATGGAAGTGTTTGATTAGATACTTTTATACCTGAAGCAGACTCCAAAATAATTTTTTCCTCATATAGATGGCAAATTCTGGAAGTATAATGGGGAAGAAAGAGGTACCTGAGAGCATATGTTCTCAGAGGGTAATGAGCTGGTAGACAAAAATTCCCTACAGAGTACTCTGTCAGGAATACTGGGCAAGCAGATGAGTATAACTAAGGAAATTATTTTTCGAGCTGGGGCACAGAATCTGAATTGTATAGACATAGTTAAAGACCTTGTTACGTTTAATTCCAGTGGCTGCCAAAAAAAGCAATTACTAAAAAATGGAAATCAAAATCTAAACCAGCTATACTTAAAGTAGTGAGTAGTATAACAGAGATAAAAGAACAGGAATTGGGATATTTAGAAAAGAGTATCAGTAAATTACATAGAAAAAATGGAGATTGTGGGAACAATACATGCAGAAAAATGTTTTGAAGGAGGAATGAGGTTTAAGAGAAGGCAGAAATTGAACAGTTTATGTAATGTTGCTTAGACAATGTGATATAAAACAATATATGTGATGTCTGACATTTATAAATATGAAGTTGTTAATGGGGTTTGATGTATTTTTTATATAAATGTAAGTTTGTCTTTATCACAAGTGGTAATTCAATAAAGTTTTTTTTTTTTAATGTGTAGTGAAAGGGGTAAGCTGAGCCAGGGAATCTCTAAATTTTTTCAGCCCTACTTTTCCAAATTTTCTAAGGGATTTTGTAACTCCTCATCCAGTTTTGGCAAAAAGCAGAATAAGCAGTCTTAGCAAAGTACATGTAAACTGATGTTTAAGAAGTGGCGAGGGGGTTCCAAAAAGAACAGTTCAACAAGTCTGAATTATTCAGAGACATTGTGACCCCCCTCCCACTCTGGAGTCATTTTCATTTCCTCTTTGATAACAGTTTCAGATTAATGGGTTCTGAAGATCATTCATCTAGCGGTGGAAGGAAATTCTTCCTTTCCCAGGGGTCATTCCTCATCCACCAGGTCAGACTCTCTTGTTTTCTCAAGTTCTCCATCATATGTTGTCACAAGGAGTGATAGAGCCAGTTTCTCCTTCCCAGTTAAGGAATGTTTTTTTATTTAAGGATGTCCTTGCTGCCAAAGAAAGGAATGCTTGGAGACCAGTTCTGAATCTTTCTTTACTAAACCTGTTTGTGATTGTGTGCAAACTCAAAATAATGCCACTTCACAACCTGTTACCTTTTCTTTCTCTCTCAAGTTTCCGTATAAAATTAGACTTAAAAAGATGCTTACCATCACATCCCTCTTCATCCAGACTTCATTTCTTAAGGTTTTGTGTCTGGATCATTTCATCATTTCTCTGGCTTACCCTTTGGAATATCCACTTCACCAAGTGTGTTCATTGTCTAGCTCCAGTTGTAGCTCATTACAGGCTACTTGATATCCACATTTTTCCATATTTAGGTGACTTGCTTATCTCTGCAGAGTCTTTTGCAAGTGTCAGGAATCTCTCTCTCTTGGATGAAGGATCTCTTACACAAGCTGGGATTCTAGGTGATCATTCAGATGTCTTTCTTGACTCTTTCACACAGGATTGTGTTCCTGGAATGTCAACTAGATACTTCATTTCAAAGAGCTTTTCTTCCACAGGAAAAAAGTAGATCTATATTTCTAAGGTCTTCTAGTCAAACTTCAGTCACTGCAAGGGAATACCTAAGGATTTTGGGTGTCATGGCATCTGTGATTCTCGTGATGACCTTGGCAAGACTCCACACGAGAAAGATACAATAGTATCTGAAGTCTTTTTGGTTCCGGTTCAGGCACCAACACCTTTGTCTCTTCAATTGCCAGTACTGAGGCTTGTCAGAAGAGAAATCATTTGGTGGAGACAATAGATATCATTAAATCCAAGTCTCCATTTCTCCCTCCCTATTCCAGTGCAGTCAGTCACCACTGATGCCATACCATAGCAAAGTTATTCCATGCATGGTCAAGGCTCAGTTTACCAGGATTTGGCTTCATCTATGGTTTTTGGAAAGTGCTGGATTCTAGAAGTGTTCTAGAAGCTATCACTTTGTCCTCTGTATATACTTTTACAAAGCATTATAAATTTGATTCCTTCTTTTACATCCAGCCCAAGCTTTGTTAACACTGTTCTTCAGGGGCTCCTGGACTCTCTTCCTTCCACCTCCCAAATGTAGTAAGCTAAGTTAATCTACTCATATAGCTAAGGCTACTGCAACAGTGATCAATAATGATGAACATAGTACATTTTGTGTAAGTAAATTTACCATAACAGTAAATGTTAGAATGTTCACTGCTAAAGTAATTAATTGCTCCTTCCCACTGTACCCCTTGTTTTTGGTGTTCTTTTTATGCCGGGGTGTAGGTATTTTATTTTTTTTTTGTTCCTAGCATTGTCATTTCAGGTCTTACCCTCCCTGTCCCTCTTTCTGTTGGCAGGAAAGCTCTGAAGGGATTGGCCTCCAAACTTGTCCTTTAGTCAGCTCTGTTTGAGCTGCCTGACTGTCGGGTGCGTAAAAGGTATGCTGTTATAGACTTTGCAGGGTATAGCTCATATAGCTAAGGCTACTGCAGCAGTGATCATTTGAATGTCTACTGTTGTGGTAAGTTTACTTACACAGCTGAACTTTGTTGGATCAGATTCACTTGGCAGCAAATGGCCATAATTCAAAGCAGGACTAATAAGGATGAAAAGGGTCCAACATTATGGTAAGTGCAATGTTGTTGAAATGAGCATGTCGAATGAGCTCATTATTGATGATGCGTTTCTTACTGACATTATGAAATATGTTATTACTTGCTGTTAAGAGATGGCATTTTTCAAGAAAGGTTTATTAGTGGTTGGAGTTTTCATTTTTTCCTACATGCAGTAACCTCTGAATTGATTACATTTGTTTTGGGGTGTGTCGGGGAACAGACCCTTGTAAGAAGTCCTTGGTTTGATTCCATCAGTTTGCATTATCCTACTTTGTGACTGAACAGTTCACTTAACCAGTGTTCCTAAGCTGCCTTTTTAAAGAGGTGCTCATGCCTAGTGGGTTTATCTGGTTAACAAATTAAAACCTCTGTGCTTTGCATTTTGAGTAGCCCTTGCAACTTACACAGCTGATTGTTCCATCTTATTCCCACAACCCCACAGCTGTACTTTTCTTATGAAGATTTCCATCTTAACTTCTTTCTCCTGCAGGCATCAACCCCCTTTTCCAGTTTTGCACACAGAAACTGGGTGTTAAATCAGCACTGGCCATCACCTTGAGCCAGTGTTGACAGCACCAAGTGGCTGGCCGCATAGACACTGTTTCAGTTTTCAGAGCTAAATGTAGATGAAGTACTATTGTACTGCATTTCAATGAGGTTTTCTGCTTCATTTTATTTAGGTATTGGCTGTGTGCCATTATGTATCTAGTTATTAATCCTTTTTCCACCTTGTTTTCATCTTAGCCTCAGTTCATCACTTTCTTATGTACTATTTATTGCATATTGACATTGCTGTTCTTTCCTGAACTTTGATCATAGATTCTAGGAAGAACTGCTTTCCAGGGAGAAACTAGAATTATAGTGATCATCTGTTATTGAAACTTTACTCTGCTGTACTGAGAAATCATCAAGATCTGAATATATACAACTCTTTCAAGATGGCTACACATTGGGAGAGCCAGAATTAAGCTGTTACTCAGTCTGAAAACAGATGCTTAGCAGAGAAAGCCATTGGACCTAGATTTCTGTGTAAATTTCCGTAACTGACTATTAAATGCACTGCCTGGATATCAGGAAGAAAGAAATATAAAGGACTTGGAAGAAAATCGGCTACAATAGGTGAAGAAAAAACAGACTGGTAGAAGTACTGCAGTTGTTCAGCAAGAAGAAGTGCAAGTTCCAGACATGACTTCCAGTAACCTATAGGAATATATAAAGCAGCTGCACATGGACTTTGTTAAAGTGAATGAAACACTGATGGAGTATGTGATGCCTCTGCACTGGCCCAGTAATCAAGGAGCCTCAGTCCTCACCACTAATACCAGTGAGGGACGTGCACATTGGGAGGATAACAAGTACACACACAGTAAAGTGCAATTTCCCTTAAGAGCCCACAGAGATCATAGTCAGTCTGGGCCTGGTTTCTCCCTCTCTCTCCAGATCCCAATAAAACTTCCCACTGGCACAGCTATAGGGTTAAGATCTCAGCCAAGTGGTCAAGCCAAAACTTCCAGCACCCTCTCTGTCCAACTAGTGCTTCGTGTCCCTGCTGAAACACGCACATGCACGCACACACACACACACACACACACACACACACACACACACACACACACACACACACACACACACACACACACACACTTTATTTGATTTATATACAAACGCACCGGCACTCTTGGGGAAGGCTGGCACAGGTTCACTAGCTATGCCCCCTTCTGCCCAGTCTGTTAGATAGTACCAGCTGCCACCTACCATCAGCTACTATAAGGCCCTTCCCAATGGGTGACCAATTCTACTGTGTAATGTTACTATTATCCAAATGGTAAGTGTCTCCAAGACCAAGGCTATTTAAGAGTGGCCTGTACAGTGTCACCAAATGCACATGCATGTACTCTAAGAGCTTAAATACCTCTAAACAAACCAGTCACAATTAAAAGGTTTAAATATATTTAATAATAATCAGTAAAAGCACAAGACAATACTCAATAACTCAACACAGTGACAACAGAGTTCAGAATCACAGGAAATACTTTAAAACGCCATTGCAGGACAGTCTCTTATAAATACAGAAAATGTTTAAACTAATCTTTACTGTATTCCTATCTATATCTATGGGATACTGTGCCCTAAATGACTTACTTAAGAGCCAGGCAAATCTAGATGAGAAGTGCTGATGAGAGGATGTTTCTAGGTATAAAGACAAATATAAAATGCACAGACTCACTCTCTGAGATAGTTTTTAAGTTACTATCAAACATTTTTGCTGGGTTAAATCAGATTACATCATTCTTTGTCACCTCTGTGTCAAAAATACTTATTTTTCAGAAGTTTGCCTGGAACTGGAAGTTGTAAAATAGCTAAACACTTTTACCTTTAAAACCTGTAATTATTTCTGTTTCCAGACAATAGAACATCCTGTCTCTTAGCTGTATTAACTAGCTTTGTAGCACATCATAAAACTCTTTACCTTTCAACTTATTTTCACAGAGTTTTGCAAGTTAACTCTGTATGTTCCAATGTCTGCCATGAAAACATACATTTGCATAGGCATATAGTCCATATACATTTCTGCTCTTCTCCAGCAGGGTACACTGTGGATGTTTTTCGTGTTTCAGTCATCACATTTGGGTTGTCTGCCTGCAGGTAGCCCACAGCCAGCCTGAATACCAGAGTCTTCGGATTTCTGCGTTGGATGCTGTCGCTTCTTCCATGACGTCAGGAGTATAAAACATGCAGCCGACACCATTACATCAGTCTTTCTTGCCATGCAGTGCCTGAAGCAGAAGCAGTTTGCAAGTGCCGGTCAGCTGTCTCCTGAAATTTTCATTTTCGAGTTTCAGACCCGAAGTCTTCATAAACGATAAGTACCCTGCTGGGAATCTTTTTTTCTTGCTCTAACCTATGTCAGTAAAAGTTAACAATTGTCTTGCCTGTGGAAAGCAAATACCTCATAGAGATTTTAATTCTTGCTGCATCACCTGTTTAGGCCCAGACTAGAACATCCCTCGCTGTCAGTTTTGTGCCTTGTTCAACGCCCGAACTATTTGTTGTCGGGCTATTTTTGTAGCCAAATACTTTAATTCTCGGTCTCTGTACTCCGAAATGGCTTCATTAAGCCATCCGACTACCGATCTTCCAAAAAAACATAAGGATCAAGACAGAGACAGACCGCATAGGTCCAAAACTGCCAACGACGCTTCCGTTTAAGCTAGTCGCCAGTCCGCTGGTACTCAGTGAGGGGCTTTCGCAGCCCATGATATCCGCTACTACAGATTCGCAGGCCCCTACTGAGACCCATTTGGAGTCCAGTATGCCGCGAGATACTTCGACTATGGAACCTGTAGATGTCTCTACCTTGGATGGGTCTGGAGCCACTGTGCAGGCACCGGCTTCTGAGGGTGTTTTCAGGTCTACAGACATTCACATTAAACCAATGCCATAATTTCCATCCAGAAGTACCGAATTCCTCAGGCCTAAAACTCGCACTACGCCTAGAAAACCGATGACCAAACTTCAGACTCAGGCCCATATGCCTCAAAAACAAATGCTTAGAATGGCTGAAGACCTTATTACCTTAATTAGGGGAAGCCAGCCCCTCCCCCCCCAAGAGACCTAGAACTGCTTTTTTTTTCTGATTCTTCTGATCAGGAATCTGATATCTCTGCTCCTTCTGATTACCAGGATTTGCCCTTATCTACTTAATGAGGATTCTGATGCAGAGGATTCCATTACCTCTGCTTCCCCTCCAGAAGATTTTTCTTTTGGTGAAACCTTGCATACCCTTAGGGTATACATTTCTGCTACATTGACCATTAGGGCTTTAAATTGTCAGTTTCATATGTTAAAGTATCAGCAGCATATTATGGGACTACTTAAACAGAAAATGATGTTGATTCCTCACTGTGCCGAACACAAAGACTTGCAAGATTTAATGCATTCTGCAGAACAAGTTGGTAAACATATTTTGCAATGTGGTTTTGATGGTTTAGAAGCATCTTGCAGGGCTGCTGTCACTGGGTCTGTACTTAGAAGGCATGCTTGGCTTAAGGAACAAAACTTGCCAGATCATGTTAAAGCTAAATTACTGGATGCTCCCTTAAATCAAGACCGTCTTTTTGGCAACAAAGCAGAAGTCCTCAAAAGGATGGAGGAAAAAGCTAAATCTATGCAAACTGTTAAATATTTCCTACAAGTACAGCCTCCCAGATTCAGTAGGCATTGGTCTTCAAAGGGCTGGTCCTTTCCATTCCCTTCCAGGCCTTCTCAGTCCAAACTCAGGAACAGCAGACCACCAAGACTACAGTCTCAGGCTACGCACAGATCTAAGCAGTGGGGGGCTTCCACTTCCAAAGCAGGGAGTAGTAAGCCACCCCCCCTACGGAAAAATGGCACAATGACTTAACCTTAACCCTTCCAAGCCCTGCTCAACTACCTGCTCCCTTAGGAGGAAAGCTCGCCCTGCATGCAAAAAACTGGGAACTCGTTACCCAGGACAAATGGATTTTGAACATAGTTTCCCAAGGATACAGATTCCACTTCCCACACTACCAACCCCAAATAGTTGTCCAGACCTCCTCCCAAATCAATGGGTGGAGGCCCAACAGCAGGTTCTCTCTCTTTTCTGTATCAGGGCTATTCAGTCTGTCCCAGCGAAACAAAGGGGACAAGGTTTTTATTCGACTTTTTCTGGTACCCAGAAAAGACAACTCCTGGTGTCCTATCCTGGACCTCTCTTTTCTCAACACCTTTCTGGTGGTTCCAAAATTCAAAATGCTAACTCTTCAACAGCTTCTTCCTATGCTAGCCAAGGATGCCTGGCTGGCAATCCTAGACTTAAAGGAAGCTTACCTGCACATCCCAATAAGAGGATCGTGCAGACAATATGTACATTTCAGGGTGGGATCCATACACTTTCAGTTCTCTGCACTTCCTTTTGGCTTATCTACTATGCCCAGGGTGTTCACAAAGTGTCTAGCTCCAGCCATTGCATTTTGCAGGCAGAGAAATATTCAAATTTACCCATACTTTGACAATTGTCTGATTCAGGCAGAAAGCCAGGACTTGCTATTACAACACCTGGCATTCGTAAAGAAATTTCTAACCTCACTGGCGTACACCATCAACGAAAAGAAATCTCACCTAGTACCCTGCCAACAGATTGTATTCCAGGGAGCAAACTTGAACACAACTTCCCAGATGGTATTCCTCACTCCAGAGAAACAAGTTTATTTGACAACCTACTTCAAACTATTGGCCACAAAAACCCAGCTATCTGCAAGGAAAATACTGCAAGCTGTGGGGTTCATGGCCTCTTGCATTCTGCTAATTCCATATGCAAGACTGCATATTAGGAAACTCCAATGGTATCTAAAAAGCCTATGGTGTCAACATTCTCAGGACCTGGAAACAATGATTCCTATCATTCCTTGTGTAAGGGCAGAGTTCCTTTGGTGGGCAGAGGTCTGCTACCACAACAAGGGACTCCCTTTCACTCTACCCCTTGCCGCCCAAACCCTAACAGCAGACGCATCAGACTATGCATGGGGTCTCACATGGCAGGGCAGGACAGTGCATTCAGGGCAAATGGAACCCGAGACAGATGCACCTGCATATCAGTCAAAAAGAAATGTTAGCTGTACAGAATGCTCTGACAGCCTTCGAAGACCGTACTCTCCAGGACAACTATTGGTAAAGATAGACAACACCACAGTTATGTGGTACATAAGCAGGGAGGAAACCACTCATACCCTCTCTGCAGACTAGCCATGGCTCTGTGGAACACAGCTTTGAGCTACCAAGTACACCTACAAGCACAATTCCTGCCAGGCAAACTAAATTCACTGGCAGATGACTTAAGCAGAAATCTCATGGACCCACATGAATGGAAACTAGAACCCAAAATATTCCACCTCTTGAGGAACAAATGGGGGACTCCAGAGATAGACCTGTTTGCCTCCCCTCAGAACTACCAATTGAACAAATTCTGCACAAGAACTCACCATTGTCAAGCTTGGAAAGTGGATGCCCTGTCCTTTACCTGGGAAAGCCTCTCGGTTTATGCCTTTCCCCCTCTGCCTCTCCTCTCGAAGGTTCTGCTAAAGATCAAACAGGACAATCCAAGGAAAATACTGATTGCACCAGACTGGCCACACCAGCACTGGTACCCACTCTTGTGAAGTATGACACTGCTACAACCATGGCACCTGCCTCAGACCCCTTCCCTGCTGTCCCAGCAGGTGGGCCAGATTCTGCACCCTCAGCTTCAAACCCTGAACCTTGCAGCCTGGCTAATTCCTTGAGCTGTCCTCTAGCATCCCTCAGTAAGCAGGTACTGGATGGCATTCTGGAGGCAAGGAGGCCTAGTACTAGAAACTCCTATGCTGAAAAGTGGAAAAGGTAATGTTCCTGGAGCCAGGTTCAAGGGATGGGCACAATGGTGCCCAGCTTACCTCATATTCTAGAGTACTTAACAGAAATGCGCCACAAGGGCCTATCCTTCTCGTCAATTAAAATTCATGCCTCTGCCATTTCAGCACATTATAATACTGAGCCACCGCTCTTCTCTCACCCCTTGCTCAAAGCAATTCCTTAGAAGGACCAAAAATTTAAGACCCCCCCCCCCCAGGAGAGCTCCCACTCCAGCTTGGGACCTTAACTTTGTATTGGAAAGGCTCACTCTTCCCCTCTTTGAGGCATCTGCAACAGCAGAGTTGAAATTCCTTTCTTGGAAAACAGCTTTCCTTCTAGTCTTCACTTCAGCAAGAAGAGTGTCTGAATTACAGGCCCTCATGGCAGCGGAACCCTTCATTATCTTCCATGTGGACAGGGTTTCCCTCATGACTAATCCTTCCTTTATGCCCAAGGTGGTGTCTAGTGTGGCCCTAAATCAGTCCATTCATTTGCCTATTTTTTCCCTAATCCATAAAACAAAGGGGAACGAATGCTACACTCTCTGGACGTGCACAGACAACTTAGATTCTATTTGGACAGGACTAAGCCTCTCAGAAAATCTGAACAGCTGCTAGTTGGCTTTGCTGCAGGGGCAGAGGAGAATGTCATTTCAAAGCAAACCATTTCCAGATGAATAGCCCATTGCATTCACTTCTGCTACAAGCACCATGGAAAACCCACCCCAGAGGGGATAAGATCGCATTCCACCAGGACTGCATCTACCCCTACGGCATTTCTCAGAGGAGTGCCTACCAGGGACATCCTGGAAGTTGTTACTTGGAGCTCTGTACATACCTTCACCAAGCATTACCACACATGCCTATCTTTTCTAAATCCAGAGCTGGATTTGCCACAGCAGTCTTGCAGGGCTTAATAGCTGGCCCTAATGCTCTTTAAACTACCTCCTCCCTTCCTTAGCTTTGGGAATCAACCCAAATGTGATGACTGCAACAGTGAAACATGAAGAATATAGTATAGTATAGTTGTGTACACTTATAAATGTAGATGTTCAAGTGTATTCACTGTTGCAGTCTTGGATGTTCTTCGTGTTTCACTGTTGCAGTCATTACATTTGGGTAATCTGCTGGCAGGTTGCCCTCAGTCGGCCTGAATAACAAAGTCTTGGGTCCTGTGTTGGTTGCTGTATCCTCTTCCATGATGTCAGGTCATTAGGGGTATAAAACATGCAGCCGATGCCATTTTCTTCAGTCTTTCTTGCCGCACGGTGCCCGAAGCAGAAGCAGTTCGCAAATGCCAGTCGGCCGACTCCTGAAATTTCAGAACCAAGGTCTTCAACTAAAGCTAAGTACCCCGTTGGGGAAACTTTTTCTTGCTCCTTACCGATGTCAGTAAAAGTTAATAATTGCATTACTTGTGGGAAGCAAATACCTCATAAGGATTTTCATTTGTACTGTATTCCTTGCCTAGGCCTGCTGTCAGTTTTGTGCTAGATTTAATCAATGCACTATTAAGCGTTGGTATATTTTTGCTTCAAAATATTTGGGATCTAGATTTAATTACCCTGAAATGTCTTCGGTTAGCAATCCGACTACCAGAGTTCACAAAAAACGCAAATAAAAAGACAGAGACAGACCGTCGAGGTCCAAAACCAGCAACAAAGCTTCTCCTAAGCCAGTCGCCGGTTCGCCGGTACTTAGTGAGGTGCTTTCGCAGCCCATGATACCCGCTACTTTTGAGTCGCAGGCCTCTACCGAAACCCATGCAGAGTCCGGTATGCCGCGAGATTCTCAGAGTATTGAATCCGTGGATGTCTCTTCCTTGGATGGGTCCAGAGCCACTGAGCAGGCACCGGCTTCTGAGGTTGTTTTCAGGCCTCAACATTTTTATATAAAACCGACGCCTGCTTCAAAAACAAAATTAAAAACATCTTCTAAGGCTAAAAAAACGATGCATGAGCCACGTGCTCATGCCCCTATGGCTAAAAAACAGATGATCAAATTGGCTGAGGACTTAATTACCTTGATCAGGGGTTCCCAACCCCCCCCTCCCCTGCTAAGAGGCCTAGGCAAGACACTGATCATGAATCTTCAGATCAAGTTTCCATTTCTTCTGATCAGGAATTTTCTATTCCACCATATGATGATTCAGATGCAGAAGAATCCATCCCATCTGCATCTCCTCCTGAGGATTATTCTTTTGGAGAAACCTTGCATACTTTAAGGGAACATTTTCATTGGGAAAGTCGGGATTTCTTTGAATCAAAAAAGAGGCGTAGGGATTTCCTTCTTCCTCAGCAATAGGCCTTTGTCAATATCTCCTGTATTAGACATTGTTGATGATGTGTTTTCGGAATCAAGCATGGCTCCTGATTCCCTACCTCCAACTCCTAGTAAGCCAGACAGATATTACAGGGTTCCTGACTCCCACAAATTTCTATTCAAAAAGTCTCTGTATCAGCAGCAGGATATCTCACAGGGTCCCAAAGGTGTAAAGGCCTCTACAGCCAAAAATCCTACCCCCTCTGATAGAGATTCCAGGGCGCTGGATAGATGGGGAAAGAAGGTTTATACGTCTGCAACCTTGGCAGTCAGGGCCTTAAACTGACAGTTTCATATGCTTAAATATCAACAGCATGTTATGGGCTTATTGAAACAGAAAATTATGTTGATTTCTGATTGTGTGGAAAATAATGAATTACAGGAATTATTGCATGCAGCAGAACAGGTTGGAACGCATACTTTACAATGTGGTTTTGATTCCTTGGAGGCCTCTTGCAGGGCCGCAGTTAGTGGATCTGTGATTAGAAGGCATGCCTGGCTCAAGGAGCAAAATCTGCCTGATCATGTTAAAGCTAAATTGTTGGATGACCCTTTACAGCATGATACTCTGTTTGGTAATAAGACAGAAGAGGTTTTAAAGAAAATGGAAGACAAAGCTAAATCTATGCAAACTGTAAAAGATTTCTTACAAGTGCAGCCACCCAGGTTCAGTAGGCACTGGCCTACTACAAATTGGTCCTTATCTGTGTCCGATAGAGCCTCTCAAGGCAAATCCAGGCGCTCAAAGGGCTCAAGATACCAGTCACAGGGTTCTTACAGGTCAAAGCAATGGGGTGCCTCCACCTCCAACTCTGGAGGAAACAAAGCACAACCCTACAGTAAGCAGTCTCAATGACTTCCCTCTACCTTCACCAAGCACTTATCTTTTGGCAGCCCCCTTGGGAAAAATTAGTACTTCATGCTCAAAATTGGCAGTTAATTACCCAGGCAAGTGGGTATTAAACATAGTATCCCAGGGGTACAGATTTCATTTCCATACTTTGCCAATTCCAAACGGTTGGCCAGATCTGCCACAGAATCAATGGGCAGAAGCTCAGAAACAAGTTACGTCTCTCATGGATATGGGGACTATTCAACCAGTACCAGAACAGGAAAAAGGACAAGTTTTTATTCAAGACTTTTCCTGGTACCCAGAAAAGACAATGCCTGGTGTCCAATACTGGACTTATCAATTTTGAACACGTTCCTGGACATTCCAAAATTCAGAATGCTGACTTTACAACAGCTACTGCCTATACTGGGCAGGAACACTTGGTTAGTGACTCTAGACTTAAAAGAGGCATACCTGCATGTCCCAGTCAGGGAATCGTGCAGAAGATACCTCTGCTTCAAGGCAGGTGTTTTGCATTACCAATTTTCTGCAGTGCCCTTTGGCTTATCTACTGCTCCCAGGGTCTTTACAAAGTGCCTGGCACCAGTAATTGCATTTTGCAGACAAAGAAGTATACAGATTTATCCTTACCTGGATGACTGTCTCATTCAAGCAGAGAACAAGGACATTCTACTTCAACATCTGGCATTTGTAAAAAGGCTTCTTACATGCCTAGGGTACACAGTAATCAAAAAGAAATTCCAACTGGTACCCTCTCAAACAATTACATTCCTGGGTGCAAGCTTGAATACAACTGCCCAGATGACTTACCTTATGCCAGACAAACAAAGGCAACTGACAACATACTTCAAACAGATGGCAACAAAAACCCAGTTATCTGCAAGACAAATTCTGCAGGCTTTGGGGTTCATGGCATCCTGCATTCTACTAATTCCATATGCAAGACTACATATGGAATTAGTAGACAGCATTAATAACAAGGTACATGAATTGCATGCACTTCTGGATGTCCACTCCCCTGCGATTCTCTGTTTATCTGAAACCTGGTTAAAACCCAACACTAAAGACAATGAAGTGTTACCACCTGGGTTCAACATACACAGGCTGGATCGTGCTTCGAGGAAGGGGGTGGGGTAGCTGTACTCTATAAATCTGAGTTGAATGTCACCATAGATGTAATACAGCCACCTCATATTAATAACTCAGAGATTCTTGCCATCAAATTGCAACTTAATAAAAATAAATGTATTAATATCATCTGTATGTACATTCCTCCAGGTAACAATATAGCTACACTTGAAGATATCCTGCACTGGCTATCATGTCACTACCCCCAAGAAACCCTACTACTTGGAGACTTTAACATAGACTGGTGCACCTGTTCCTCAGAATCCTCAACCACCCATATTAACCTGCATGCATTTACACAAATTATATCCACCCCTACCAGGATAGGTAAACCCAACCAAAAAGAAAGCATACTTGACTGGATACTCATAAATAGTCACCCCCAACTGTAAACCTCTGGTGCCCTCCTTGATGGCCTAAGCAATCACCTTCTCACATATGTAATTAAGCAGAAAACCATTAATTCCCAACAACCCTTACTCAGAAAGTTTAGAAACAATAAAAACTTTGACCCTGCCAAATTCCAACAAGAACTAAACTCATGTAATTGGTCTATTCTAAAACACCTCCCCTTAGAGGAAGCAGTAGCATACTTTAACAACAAATTCCTTGAGATCCTTGATTTGCATGCACCTGTTCGTTCAAAGAGAACAAAGGTAAAAACTGCTCCATGGCTTTCTAAAGAGTCTAAACTCAAAATTACCCTTAGAAACAAAGCATGGGCTTTATGGCGTTCTTCTAAAGCCCCTCAAGATCACATTAAATACAGGCAATCCAGGAATGAAACCAAAAAAATAAATTTTACAAGACAAAAAACAATACTACTGTAATTTACAGACAGTAAATCAAAATAACCCTCAGAAGTTTTGGGCAGGTTTAAATAATCTACTACATCCTGGACAAACTTCAACCCTAATCCCTGCTGCTACTATTGATAAAACCCCTGAAGATGTTTCTGACAGTTTTAACCAATTCTTTACTGAGACAATTCAAGCCCTAGCTAGCCAACTACCTCCTAGCTCCCCTGGTCCTGAAAGTATCACCCCTAGAAACCTACTCGCATTCAGCTTCCAACCAGTCACCACTTCACTTATCCGTACCTTGATCAAAAAATGAAGACCCACTACACTTTCTGCTGATCAACTCCCTGCCGAGTACCTACAAAAATCAGCTGATACTATTGCTTACCCTGTCTCAATACTAATCAGTCGAACCATAGTAGAAGCTAAAATTCCCACCATCTGGAAAATATCCTATGTAATCCCACTTCACAAAGGAGGCAGCTCTACTGAATTCTACAATTATAGGCCAATAGCTATACTCTCTCCACTTGCAAAGATTATGGAAAAATGTATTCATAGACAACTCATGCACCACCTAATCCAGAATCACCTTATGGCAGACACTCAGCATGGCTTCCGTCCTCATCACAGCATTACTTCAGCCCTCCTAGCCTTTACCAACACCATAAACCATAATCGCAACAATAATTATATATCCTCAGCCCTCTTCTTGGATCTTTCCAAGGTATTCGATATATTTGATCACCAACTTTTAATCCTCACCCTGCAAACATTCTGTCTAGATACTAGAGCCCTTCAGTGGTTTCAAACCTACCTGAATGGTCGACAGCAGGTTGTCCTCTGGTAGAACAAACTCTCTAACCTTCTACCTAACACCCTTGGAGTACCACAAGGCTCTATACTAGGGCCCTTGCTGTTCTCCATCTTCATTAACAACCTTTATACTGTCATCCCAAAAGTCAGCTTTATCCAATATGCTGATGACTCTACTCTGATTTGCTCAGCCACATCTCCAGTAGAGTTATGGTCGACTACCCAGACCACCTTTAATACAATAGAAAACTGGCTTTCTGAACGTCATCTGATCCTAAATCCCAAAAAAATCTAAGATGCTGTTATTTTCACCAATACATAGGTCTACCACTTTCACCTTTACCATAAATTCAAATGATGGCACAATAATCTCCCCTGATCCCTCTACAAAACTATTAGGTGTCATCATAGACAATAATCTAAAATTCGACCTACATGTTAACCAAATTATCAAAACCATCAATAAAAAACTAGGGTCACTTTACAGAATAAAAGCCTTCCTAACCCCTCTAGCTAAAATTGCCATAGCTCGCTCTCACCTTCTTTCAACCCTTCTGTATGCATCCCCTCTACTCTCGAATTTAAACAAGACTGTCCTTAACAAACTCTCAATTTGCTACAACCACATTGCTAGGTTTGCCACTGGGCTGCCTTGTAGGACACATCATTGCATCAATCTAAATCAGCTTAGGTGGCTTGAACTACCCAGCCTAATCCAGTATAACCAACTGATTATGGCCTATAAAATCCTCTATAATCCGGACAATAGTCCTGCACTTAAAAATATTATCACCCCCTATAACAATCCTAGACCGCATCGATCCTCTAACAAACTACTAATTCAGACTAGCAAAATTAATAACACAGCCGGTGACTCTCTCCTTGCAAACTCTGTAAGTAGATCCTGGAACTCTCTTCCAGCTGATATTACCTTACTTTCCACCTTAGGTCAATTTAAAACTAGACTCAAACATTTGTCACTTAACTGGCTATGTCAATGTATCAAGCCTGGCTAACTCTCTCTAGAATGTGTAAAAATCTGTTAACCAGTTTACTGTGTAATTTAATTTAATCCTGACTTGCGCTCAGGATTAATTTTAACCTGTGGAATTTGTTTAACTTGCTTACTTATGTAATCTCTGTAAATAGTCTGTTTGTAATATGTAATGCTGGTATTATGTAATGCTGTATCTGCTTACCCTTGGAGCTTTTCTCCCCGGGCCTCAGTTGAAAATGGACATGCATCCAGTCGGACTATCCCAGTCAACAAATGTAAAATAAATAAAAATATGAGGAAACTTCAATGGTACCTAAAAAGTTTATGGAGTCAACGTTGTCACAGTCTGGAAACAATGATTCCTCTCATTCCCTGCCTACAACAGGAGTTTCTTTGGTGGGAAGAGACATGTCACCAAAACAAGGGACTGTCATTCACTCTACCCCCTGCCACCCAAACCCTAACTACAGATGCATCAAACTATGCTTGGGGGGCCCACCTGGCGGGGAGATGCATTCAGGGCATATAGAACCCTAAAGAAATGCATCTGCATATCAACCAGAAAGAGATGCTAGCTGTTCAGAACACTCTGATAGCCTTCAAGGACTTAATTCATCCAGGACAACTATTGATAAAGATGGACAACACCATGGTTGTGTGGTACATAAACAAGCAGGGGGATACACATTCCTACCCCCTTTGCAGACTAGCCGTGGCATTGTGGAACACTGCTTTGACTTACCAAGTACATCTTCAAGCTCAATTCCTGCCAGGAAAACACAATACTCTGGCAGACGACCTAAGCAGAAATCTTATGGACCCGCACGAGTGGAAACTGGATCCACAAATCTTCAGCATGGTAACACAGAAATGGGGGAGCCCAGACATAGATCTATTTGCCTCTCCCCAAAATTATCAACTGGACAAATTCTGCACAAGGACTTATCACAGACAAGTATGGAAAGTGGATGCCCTATCCTTCAGTTGGAAAAACCTATCAGTCTATGTCTTTCCCCCTCTGCTTCTTCTCTCCAAGGTATTACTAAAGGTCGGATAGGAAAAACCAAAAATGATCCTGATTGCTCCGGACTGGCCTCGCCAGCACTGGTACCCAATACTAAGGAATGTCTCAACTCCCTCCTTGGTACTTGCCTCAAATACCTCATCTACTGTCTCCAAGCACAAGGAACGGACACAGCAAAACCAAATATTCCTCAGATTTTACAATACTTGACTGAGATGCTTGACAGGGGCCTATATTTTTCTTCAATAAAAATCCATGCCTCTGCCATCTCGGCTCATTACAACATGGAGCCTCCCCTCTTTTCTCATCCTGTGCTAAAACAGTATCTTAGAGGGGCCAACATTTTAAGGCCTCCCAGAAGATCACCAACTCCTGCATGGGACCTCAATTTTGTGCTGGAAAAACTCACCCTGCCTCATTTTGAACCAGCAGCTACTGTGGATATAAAATTTTTATCTTGGAAAACAGCTTTCCTCTTGGCAATCACTTCAGCAAGAAGGGTTTCAGAACTAAAGGCTCTCATGGCTGTGGAGCCTTTTATTACATTTTACCCGGACAGGGTGTCCCTCAGGACTAATCCTTCCTTTATGCCTAAGGTGGTATCCACTGTGGCTCTTAACCAAACCATTCACCTGCCAATATTCTACCCAAATCCACAGAACAAGGGGGAGCGGATTCTGCATTCATTGGACGTACACAGACAACTAAGATTCTACTTAAACAGGACCAGATCTCTGAGAAAGTCTGAACAACTACTGGTGGCATTTACTTCAGGATCAGAGGGGAAGGCTATATCTAAGCAGACTATTTCTAAGTGGATAAGCCACTGCATTTGTTTTTGCTACTTGCACCATGGTAAACCGGTGCCCAAGGGAATCAGGTCACATTCCACCAGGGCTGCCTCTACCTCAGCAGCCTTTCTCAGAGGAGTTCCAACCAAAGACATTCTAGAAGCCGCTACTTGGAGCTCTGTTCATACCTTCACAAAGCATTATCATTTGCCTCTCTTCTCCAAATCCAGGGCAGGCTTTGCCACTGCAGTTCTGCAGGGCCTTATAGCCACTCCTAATGCTGTATAGTTCCAGCCTCCCATCCATAGTTTTGGGATTCTACCCAAATGTAATGACTGCAACAGTGAAACATGAAGAACATAATACAGTTGTGTACACTTACCATAAATGTAGATGTTCGAGTGTATTCACTGTTGCAGCTTGGGTTACCTACCTGCCATCCCCCTTTTTCTATAACTTCTCTTTCCTTCACTATATTCTAAAGCCTTTGTGGTGTATTTGCTTTTAGATGAAGGTAAAGTTTATGTTGTTTAAAGTGCATTTACATATATTGCTGTTTATTTATAATAGAAAAATCTTGATGATTGGATGGGTAATAGGAAATTCACCTCGGGGATCACTTCTGCGGTTCTGCTTGACAGGGGCACAGAAAAATAATTTTCTTGGGTGGTGAAAGCCAGGGTACCTTTTTGGCTAGGCTTGTATAGGCCCTAGGGCCAATAGCCTAGTACCTACCTATGAACCTCTATATATGTATATATATATATATATATATATATATATATATGTATATATATATATATATATATATATATATATATATATATATATATATATATATATATATATATAGATATATATTTTTGCACCCCATTTGGGGGGCACTTGACATCTGGGGCAAGAAAAACTGAAGAAAATGGCGTCGGCTGCATATTTTATACCCCTGATGACCTGACGTCATGGAAGAGGAGACAGCAACCGATGCAGGACCCAAGACTTTGTTATTCAGGCTGACTGAGGGCAATCTGCCAGCAGATTGCCCAAATGTAATGACTGCAACAGTGAAGGATACACTCGAACATCTACATTTATGGTAAGTGTACACAACTGTACTTTACTCTCCCTCCAGCTCCCTGACTTCTCTTGGCTTTACCTTTCCTTCTTGTTTGGTATATTTATTTTTTCTTGTGTATTTGCTTTTTGATGGGGGTGTACCATACCATATAATTGCTTCCTATTGTGGGGGCAGCTGATATCTGGGGCAAGAAAAACTGATGTAATGGCGTCAGCTGCATGTTTTATACCCCTGTTGACCTGACGTAATGGAAGAAGTGACAGCATCCGACGCAGAAATCCGAAGACTCTGGTATTCAGGCTGGTTGAGGGCTACCTGCAGGCAGATAACCCAAATGTGATGACTGCAACAGTGAATACACTCGAACATCTACATTTATGGTACGTGTACACAACTGTACTTTACATTCTTGAAGCTCAGCACAGAATATACAGTTCAACACACACTTCTGCACCAGTAATTTAATATATACATACCGTATAGTTTTCTTACATTTGTAAGGCAAGCATACAAAAATCATATTACTATTTACAAATGACATAGAATTACTTACAAAATTCCAGTTAGCTGGGCTGGCAGCCTTCACAGAGTATATGAACACAAACAATAAAAATCTGGATAAATGGAAGAAGCTTTAAACAGATATTCAGATAAGGTGACAGAACTCTAAAACTCAGAGGTTGAAATGAAGAAAAGACTGGCTGAATATGAGACTGCACAAGATGAGCTGTTTAAAAAAAATAATAGAATTAGAGGACAGAGCACATAGGGAAAACCTGAGATTTTATGATGTACCAGAGAAGCTGGAAGGAACAGACTGTATTAATTTTACAAAAGCACAAATAAGCAACTAGACTGGTATTCCCCAACAAGACTTCTTAATTGAAAATACACATTGTGTGTATGCTCCAAATCTGGTTGCTAGAAAACAATGTAGACCTTTAATAGTAAAGATGCTATCTTATTGGCAGAATGAGTTGATCCTGACAAAATCGTGGCAGCAGAACGAAGTACTAAAGGTGTGAGACAGAGTGTTTGTGGAGAATGGCTACTCATTGTACACCAGGCAGAAGAGGAGTAAATATATTCCATTATTTAGGGAACATCGAAAAGCAGGTGCGAGATTCCAACTGCTGCACCCAGCCATCTTCAAAATATTTTTTCCCTGGAGGGACAAAATTATTTTTTGATGAAGTACATGCTAGGGAGGAAATACAAAAGTTTGTCCAGGAAAGGGTGAGCTGTTAAACAGAAGGAAGTTGTGCTTCGTGTCCTCCTGGTGATAAGGACTACAGAAAGACTGAGTCTGTGAAATATTTTCCACTGTTTCAATGGAAAATGCCTGAGGGAAGGAAGAAAACATAAGAGTTGCCTAGAAGAATCAAGAATGTGTTGGAAATGAAACAGGATTTGGGAGACGGTGATTAACAGTAATAAAGCTAGTAATTTGGAAATTGACAAATGTGGGGTGATAAAGCAATAATTATATTTGTGAAACAAAAGAGGTTGGAGGGTGGCCTAATGGTTAAGGTGTTTGCCTTACAAACACAAGATGCAGGGTTTGAGTCTCACAAGGGTTAACTGGCTAGGCTTATTATGGCTTGCAAGGGCAGTTAGCCTAGTATTAATCTATGAACCTATGACAGAACAAGAAAATATGAAAATATTGGACTTCCTTAGGCTTACTTAAACTTGTAGGAGACTTTAATAACATGAAGTAGAGCACATGCTTTAATGTTCAGAGAATAAAATCAGTAACTTGGAAACTGACAAATGTGGGATTACAAACCAATAATTATACTTGTGAAACATGATAGAACAAGGGGATTTTCTGTGGACTTTGTTGAACTTCTAGGGGACTCTAAAGCATATGACCTACTTCATGTCATTTATCTTCAGAAAAATACTTCGGAAAGAGGAGGTAGAAAGTTAACTGTAAGTTAAAAATAATTCTTAATGGTATACTTTAATGGTGCATGACTTTCTTTACAAGCTATGAAGTAAAGTTTTTCAGTTATTTTTAAATGTAATGGGGATACTAATATAAACAGGTGCTTTTGTTTTGTTTTTGTTTTTTTTTTCTTCTGTCTTTTTCCTTGTTCAGTTTTAAGAAATATAGGCACTGCAACATTAAAATGGAGAGAGGAAGGGTGTGGTTAAGAGAGCATGACAAAAAAAATTAGTGTGCTTTTTCTCATGCTTGCATAGGGACATGACTGGGTCAAATCCCATGGCTTGATCTAGTAACAAGTTTTAACAGAAAGCAAATAAATGAAAAAGAATATTGTAAGGACTTTTTATAGTAAACAATGTACCTTTATCAGTTTTGTGTCTGGTTTGCATGTCCCTAGAAGACAACCTGATAAAGAGAAATGGCTTAGAGGAAGTATTTACTGAAAGCATTCAAGTCGTTTCTCAGCTTGTAGAGCCATAAAGGTAAGACAAAACCACATGTACCATGTACATGTCTTAGCATGAATGGGTTTTCTTTATGGTTAACCCTAGTCTGTCTATGTGGCTATCAGTTTAGAACTTTTGTTCTTATTATAGGTTCATAGGTGTGTACTAGGCTAATGGCCCTGGAGCCTTTACAAGCCTAGCCCATAGGATTACCCTGGCATCGTGCCACCCAACCATCCAGTGCGTCTGTCGAGTAGAGCCACTGGAGTGATCACTGGGGTAAATGTTCTATTTCCCATCCACTCATCAAGCTCTTTCTTGAAGAGGGCCAGTGAAGTGCTCTGTTTGACATGTATGGGAAGTCTATTCCATAGCATGAAAAATCACGAACACAAAAACAGCTGAAGAATACAAAAATGCAGACACCTCGTATTGCAAGACCTTCTTGAAATCCACACAACACTTTTTAAAATCGACCCACAAACGTTTTAAGCCAACACCAATAAAAAGCGTACTTTCCAAAGAAAACTAGGCGAGTGATGAAAACCTTAACGCCAAGTTTATTAGTAAGAAAATAATAAAAGCATTTTCACTGGAGACACAGCTACAGCTTCTTCAACTTAGGAGATGGCGGTTGTTTTAAATAACCTCTGAAGAAGCTGTAGCTGTGTCTCCAGTGAAAACGCTTTTGTTATTTTCTTACTAATAAACTTGGCGTTAAGGTTTTCATCACTCGCCTAGTTTTCTTTGGAAAGTACGCTTTTTATTGGTGTTGGCTTAAAACGTTTGTGGGTCGATTTTAAAAAGTGTTCTTTGGATTTCAAGAAGGTCTTGCAATACGAGGTGTCTGCATTTTTGTATTCCATAGCATGGGCAGTCTCTGGGTTATGAACCCATCCCTCCAGCACATTCTGTTGATTGTGGTTTATGAGGTTGAGGTCTCTGAAGCATGTGGTGCAGAGGGATTTGGATTTCTTTAGATGTAGCATTTCTAACAGAGCTGGGTCAGACATGGTTTTGTAAGTCAAGCAGAGATCGCCTCTAAGTAGGCAATATGAGACAGAGAATAGTTGGACTTTTTTGAGTCTGTCCATATAGGACAAGTGTTTAAGGCCTAGGATCCTCTTTGTGAGGTACTTTTGCAGCCTCTCCAGTTGTTGCAGGTGTCTTGTGAGGTACATGCCAAATGGGGCATTGTACTTGATAACTGGCCTAATGAGGGAAGAGTAGAGGAGACAATGACCTCTTTCTTCCTGGATGCTAAACCTTTAGTAATGAGATGTGCCACATAGAAGGACTTTCTGACCACAGTGGCAGTGTGGTGATCAAGAGAGAAGTTACTGTGTTACTATGTTCCCAGATCCCTTATAACTCCTCCTGTGTTCAGTGGACTACTATCAATGTGGTAATTCATGGGAACCGTTTTTTCCCAAAGGGGATGACACATTTTTTGGCATTGAGCTTAAGGCCATGGTTCTGACACCAGTCGTTGGCCTCAATGAGGCCTTTTCTGTAGGATATCAGCATCACTTGAAGAGTTAATAATGGCTCCCAACTTGCAATCGTCTGCAAATTTTGTCAGCCAGAGTCCCTTCGGGTTGGCCTGGACTTCTGAGAAGTAGATACCAAACAGAAGAGGACCCAGGATCAATCCCTGTGGGACTCCACTCATGACTGCTCAGCAGTCTGACTTGGAGTCTGCTACTTTCACACTGTGGGTTCTATCTGTGAGACAGTTTGCAACCCACCTAGTGATATAGGGGTTGATGCCTAGCTTAGTGAGTTTTAATATGATTCCTGAGTGGGGAATGGTATCGAAGGCCTTGGCCAGATCAAGGTAGACTGTATGAATTACCTTGCCTTCATCCACAGCACTGGTGACTGACTCAAAGAAGTCGACCAAGTTGAGCAGGCATGATCTACCCTTCACAAAACTAAACTGTGTGGGATCCAGAGTTTGGAGATTCTCTATATCCTTGTTTATTAGGTCCATGATGCGTTCCATAGCTTTGCATATCAGACTTGTCAGGGTAATGGGGCGACAATTCCCAGGGTCTGTAGCTGCTCTTCCTTTGTGGAGAAGGATGACTATAGCAGTGTTCCATTTGGTAGGGACAAAGCCTGAGATGCTGTGATTGAACAGGGCACACAGGTGAGGTGCCATTTCACTCTGTAGTTCATGTAGAACACAGCCAGGGATATTGTCAGGTCCCATAGAAGCTGTTTTCTTGGCCTTGGACAGTGCTGTTTTAACCTGTGCAGCAGTAATACTGGGTGCCCGGCAATCTACTATATTGTGATTGGTCCTTTGGGGGGGTGGAGGGGTAAAGTTGGCACGGAGTCTGTCAGCCAGTATATTGGCACTATCTGTTGGCTCAGTACAGGAGGTACCATTGTGCAGTAGCTCAGGACAAATCTGGGTATTGCCGTGGAGATTCTTTACATAACTATACAAGGCCTTGTGGTTGCCTTTACTATCTGCTGCAATTCTGTTTTCATAGCTAGCTTTAGAGGATTGGATGAGGGATCTCAGCTTTTTGTTGAGGCTGTTAAGGGAGTTTTTCCAGTCTTGGGACTTCACCTTATTCCGCATCAGTTTCCTCCTCCTGTTGTAGAGTTTGTTTATGGCAGGGGACCACCAGATTGGCTTCCTTGTTTGGAGGAAAGTGTCTTGGTTCTATTGGGTATGGTGAGGTCCATGCATTTGTGCATGTGTTCGTACAGTGCATTGGTGTATGATTTGTCAGTCATGCAACTATTCTCCATTTGCATGGGTGCTGTGAAGTTAGCCATCTCTGTTTTTAGGAGCCCAAAGTTAGCTTTGGAGAAGTATTTCATGGTGGTTACCTTTGTGGCGGGGGGTATGTGGATTTCCAAGGTGATTAGTTTGTTGCTGGATCTAACCAGGGAGGAGTTAACTATTGGTTTAGTGCAATGGTCGCCCATGTTAGTAATGACCAAGTCAAGGATGTTGCTACCTCTGGTGGGGGTAAGAACGATCTGGTCCAGGGCATTGGAATTAATAAATTCCAGGAAACGTTGGGCAAGTGTATTGGTACACGAGTAGTTTTCCCAGTTAATGGAGAGGAGTAGTTTGTCACCCAGTATGAGAGTGTTAGGTTGGACCCTAATATTCTCCAGGGTGCGTAGGAACATGGAGTGTGAGTCTTGGGACATGGTTGGGGACCTATAACAGGCTGCGACCTGAATCACTGTCTTACCCAATGTTAGCTGCACCTGAAGTATCTTTGATATGTTATCTTGGACTACCAATCTGGAGGTGTGCGCATCCTTTATGAGTAAGGAAACAGCACCCCTTTGGAGCTTTGGTCCAAGTTCTGCGGCCAAAAGGTGTGGAATGAGTTATAGTCTGGTAGTGCAGGGGTGCTTTCTGCTGCCTTGAACCAGGTCTTTGTTACAGCACAAATGTCGATGTTCTCCATTTTAAGGAGTGTTTTGAGCAAGTGCATTTTGTGAATTAGACGTCTAGCGTTGGGCAGCATGACCCTCAGATTGCATTGTTTGTAGCTGTTATGGTGGTAATTTGGTCTTTGAACACCACTTAAAAAGGCACTATAGGGGTGGCAAAAGCCTTGGCCAGTATCCGGAAACCCAGGGGTGACAGATGCAGGCCATCTCTGGCAAAGCATCGAGGTCTGTCAGTCATGTCATCTCAGGTAGACAGCTATCGGATCCCCTTAGAATGACACCAGAAACTTAGCCAATTGTTGAAATCAATCAATGTTATGTTGTCCTATCTTGCCTTCACTCTTGCTGGATCGGCTCTGACTTGGCTGCATACCAAAGCTTGAGAACTTTTACTGGCTCAAGGCTACAACCGATTCCAGGATGCCTAGCGGCTGTTCCCCAGATCTCGTTTGCCGCTTGAAGCATCGGGATAGTCTTCGCTGGCTCAGGCTAGTTATTGCAATATTTTTCTCTATATCTTTGACAAAAACTGTTTTATTAGAGTTTATTAATATCTTTCCTTACTAAGTAGTGTGCTTGTATGTGTTGTTTCCATTACTTGGGTGTGTTCTTCGGCTGCTTTCTTTAGGGCCCTTTCTTCTTCTATCCCCTTAGAGAATCCATTTACTTTAGAGTATTCTTTCTCCTTAGCCCGTTTTTTCTTACAGGGCTTCTTCCCCTTTCCTTAGGAGTCACCGTTTAAGTTAGAGGCGTCTCCTCAGGTTGGTGGAGACTGTCGTTTAACTTAGAGACTTCTCCTCCACCCTCTTTTTCTTCACTCCTAGTTTAAAAAAAAAAAAAAAAAACTGTTACCTTTGCTTCAGTACTGTTATTGTTGTTGCTAGTAGATGGTTTCCTTTGGTATCTTTATAATGTCTAAAGAATCTGCTAAGGAATCAAGACAATCTGGGTTTAAAAAGTGCTATTCATGCACCCAGAAAATGTCTCTAATGGATGGACACACAAGTTGTGTGTATTGTTTGGGAGCAAGCAATCCACCTGCAGGATTCTCGCTCCACTTGTCATGGTTTTAGTGTGACGGTCCTACAGGAAAGAAAAAATAAAATCATTTTAAGAGGTTTATTGAAAGGCCCTTTTGAAGAAGGTATTCAGGCCTATAAATTGGACAAGTCAAAAAAAAAATCATCTTCGCTGGATCTGGTGTCTGGGCCTTCGAGCAGTCATAAGGAACAAGCATCTTCGGAGCCGAAGGTTATTGGTTCCGACAAACCTGGCCTTCCCTCAGTTCCATATGAGTCCTTGGAACTGTTGCGTAGCTGAAAAAGGAGTTGGTCACTGTCATTGGAACCAGTACGCTTGGTGCCGCAATTTCCCTTACTACAGTCTGTGGCAGGTAGTCACAGGTCATCGACCCATTCCTCTCGGTCCTCCAGACGTTTATCGGGTGATGAGATGGAGCGGGTGGTGAAGAGGTTGCTGTGGATGCGGGCCCTGGCACAAATTCATTCGAGCCCAGCGGAACGTGGAGCCCACCACTATATCTCAGGTGCCATCTATTCCTCCTCCGACTTGGACAAGTTCGGAACCAGTGTGTCAGGAAGTCGTTGTGCAGGAACCGGCAGAGCCAGTAATCACCCATGATATCTTGGGTCAGACGCCTGTTTGGATCTCGTCGATGCTGTCTTCCATCGAGGGATCTGGGAGCCGGCACTCCCTGGTCAGCCCCGGAGGGGAGAGTCAAGTCAGACCATTGTCAGAACCGACTCTCCCACTCGGCGCTTCGGCACAGGTGAGTTTGGCACCCACATCAGCCTTGGAGCCACCTTCCTTGGCACTGGGGAGATCTCCTGGTCCCTCTGGACTGGAGTCTCTCTCGGTCCAGGATCATGGTGCCTTTGAGGTGATGAGGAGTGTGCTCTCCACTGAGTCTGCTTCACCTTTGGCTCCAGCCACACTTCCCCCTAAAGGACCAGCGTCTACTGCTTCATCATCCCTCCATCAGCCCAGAGTAGAGAGTCAGTGCCCCAGGAAACCCCAGTGGGTGGAACCCCCTCGGAACATCCCCAGAGGAGGTCCCTCGGAAGGGACCATGTAAGAGGAAGCACATAGACTCCCCTGAGTCTGTCACTTCCGATACTGACTTAGGGGTTTCAGAAGGGTCCCCATGGTTGCCCTCTGAGGATGTCTCTTTTTCAGACATCCTAGAGATCCTTAAGCAGAGGGGTGGCTGGAAATCTCTCTCCCCTTCTGAGGATGAGTCTGTATACCTGGAGGCATTTGGCTCTTGCCCCTCCACCTCTTGGGTGTCTCTGCCCTTCAACCCGCTCCTGGGTGTTGTAAGTCGAAAGGTGTGGGACAGTCCGGAGTCAGAGGACCCTGTTCCAAGGAGGCCAAACAAATTTATTACGGTCCCAGAGGATGGACAATACTTAACAAAGGGAGTTCCAGTAGATGCGATGGGTGGTGGCAGTGGCCACAAAGGCATTAGCTAAAACTTCTGCATCTGTCCATCTACCGAACAAGGAGTCTCGTACAATGGACAGATATAGGAAGCGTATGTTTTCCTCAGCGGCCTTTATCCTATGGTTGCTGATTTACTTATCACATTTCACCCAACTTCAGAGGGATCTCCTTAAAGAGCTAAGAAATACCCTACAAGGTGCTACAGCCCAGGATTTATTGGATAAGATAAATTCCCAGCTTGCGACCTTAACCTCTATTATGAACCCCTCCATGCGTCTCATCTCCTACGCAGCTGATGGAGCGAGCAGGGCAGCAAGCACAAGAATAGCTTTTAGGAGAGACATTCCTGGATGCGGCTTTGCAAGTTTGCTGAACCCTTCAGATCTTCCTTTATTGATGCCCCTTTTGATGGCTCATCCTTGCTCTGGCCAAAAGTAAGAGACTCTCACCAGGAGCCAACAAGATGGCAAGACTGTCTGCCGTCGGAGTGCATTTTTCCGCTCCTACCAGACCTTATCCTAAAGGTCAAAAGAGTGGAAAAATGTGGTTCCGGAAGTCCAAAGGAGCCTTGTTGGATGCTCATGGTGGTCTTTCCCCCAGGGGTAGAGGGGGGAATAACAATGGAAGTCGCTATCCACGCGGCAGGGAGGATCCGCAAAACCAGGGCGACAGAGATACGTTCTCCAGTCGGCCCTTCCAGTGCTCTTGAAAGGAGGCCCGATTGTCCACGTCCTGGAGGCAGTTGGGGAAAGACTATCATTGTACCCAGGAGCCTGGCTACAATTTACTCAAGACAAATGGGTACAGTCCATTATATCCAGGGGATGCAACATTCCTTTCCACTGTCCACTTCGTCCGTCAAAGTCTGCCCCAGACATTCCACCTTGTCAAAGGGATCAAGCAACCCTAGAAATTCAAAGTTTGCTAGAAAAAAAGAGTCATCCAAGAAGTCCCTGCAGACCAGATCGGATCCGGAATTTACTCAAGGTTCTTTTTAGTTCCAAAAAAGACAGGGGACTGGAGACCAATATTGGATCTCAGCAGACTAAACAAGTTGGTAAAGAAAGCAAAGTTCTGGATGGTAACACTGCAGTCTATACTCCTTTTCTGGGACAAGACAATTGGATGTGCTGTTTAGATATTCAGGATGCATACTACCACATAAAGATGGACAGGTGCTCCATAAGATTTCTATGCTTCCCGCTGAGAGCCAGTCATTATCAGTTCAGAGCTCTGCCCTTTGGTCTCACTACATGCCCCCAGAGTCTTTACCAAATGCATGGCAGTAGTCACGGCTCATCTGAGACGTCAAGGATTCCAGGTGTTTCCATATTTAAACTGGCTCCTGACTGCCACCACCAAACATCTACTAATCAGAGCAAGTGATGCCCCCATCCATCTTTGCTCAGACCTAGGCATTACTATAAATACAGAAAAATGTGCCTTGTTGCCATTACAGTGTATTACCTTTATAGGCACAGAATTGAACACAAACAACATGGTAGCAAAATTGCCTCGAGAGAATACAAACACTACGCAGTCAAGTAACCACCGTCCTTAAGAAGAAAAAGGTACAAGCAAAATTCATCCTCAGTGTCTTAGGCTCAATGGCAGCGGCGATAACACTAGTCCCACTGGCACGACTACACATCCTCGGTACACTAGTCCCACTGGCACGACTACAGATCCTCGGTTATTACAGTGGCTACTCTTCGCTCAATGGTCCATACAGGCGTTACCCATATCTCACAAGATTCTCATTATGGATGCCTGCAAGAGGGATTTACTATAGTGGCTTCAAGTCCACTCAGGTAATAATGGGCAGACCATTTGTACTTCCCCAACCTGTCGCTACAGTAACCACGGACATGTCCCAGATGGGGTGGGGGGGACATTATCTGGGATAGACTGTCTAAGGGGTTTGGAAAGATCACGAGTTCCATTTGCACATTAATGTCCTAGAGATGAGGGTGGTGCTTCCGGCTTTGCAAGTATTTCAGAGCTCTCTTCCCATGGGGGCAGTTACAATTCAAAAAGACAATAGGTCAGTGGTATGGTACATCAACAAACAGGGGGGAATCAGATCCTATCCCCTGTGTCGAGAGTCCCAGAGAGTTTGGCAATGGGCAGTTTCTTCTCATCGCTTTCTGACGGCAACGCACATCCCGGGGAAATCCAACGTACTAGCTCACAGGCTAAGCAGAGCAATTCTCATCCCTCATGAGTAGTCCCTGAATCAGGAAGTTGCGAATCAAATTTTTCACAAATGGGGCCAGCCTTGCTGCAACCTTTTTGCCACTCCATTCAATGCCAAATGCAGCAACTACTTTGCCATCATTTCCCCTCTGGGAGAGAGACAGAGGGATGCATTGGTCCACGATTGGCTCTCGGGACTTCTTTATGCTTTTCCCCTGTTTTCCATTGATTCTGAAGGTTATTCAGAAAGCCACGTTATTGAGTCACAGGTTAATTCTCATTGCCCCTTACTGGCCTCATCAGATATGGTTCCCATTCCTTTGGCTCCACCTTCAGGGGGACCCGTGGATCCAGTGCCAGATCTTCTGGCATCTGTCAGGAACACACCATACCACTCTTCAGAGCCTCAAGCTGACAGCTTGGTTACGCCACTTCCAATCTTAGCCAGGCTTCCAGAATTATCCCTGGCGGTACATCACATTCTGGTTTCCTCGCAGAAAAAGACTACTAGGAAACTTTATGCAAGCAAATGGAGGAGGTTCTCTTGTTGGGTGGACAAAAAAAACACACACAGATCCCTTTACAGTCCCTATACCTGCAATTTTGGAATTTTTAACAGAAGTCTTTAATCAAGGGGCAGCGGTGGCCAGTATACAAGTACAATTAGCCGCCATATCAAATTACCATGTGGGAGACCTCGGCTCCAGTGTAATGTCCCATAGATTATGCAAAGCTTTCCTCAGGGGTACTTTTCTATTAAGACCACCCTTAAGAAAACCCCCTCCTCCATGGGACCTAAATTTAGTATTATCATCCTTGATCCTTCCTCCCTTCAAACCAGCATCCTCTTGTTCACTAAAATTTTTATCTTGGAAAACAGTCTTTTTAACAGCAATTACTTCAGCTAGGAGAGTTTCAGAGTTGCAAGCTTTGTCTATCTGCCCTCCATATTTGATTTTCCACAAAGATAGAGTTTCCCTCAGAAGAAATCCTTCCTTCTTACCAAAAGTTTGTTCTGAAGCGAATTTAAACCCATCTATAGAACTGCCTGCATTTTTTCTTAGCTATGGCAACAAGGCAGAATATAACCTTCACCAGCTGGATGTGCATAGACAGTTGCATTTGTACTTGCACAGGACCAAAGATTTCAGAAAGTCAGATCAGTTGTTTGTTTCCTATTCAGAAAATAAAAAAGGCATGGCAGTCTCAAAAGTTACTTTGTCCAAATGGCTTACTGAGACCATCACCTATGTCTGTAATTCTCATAATAAAGAACCACCATGAAAGTTAAAGGACATTCAACTAGAGTGGTGTCTACTTCCATTGCCTTTCAGTCTAGACTCCCATTGGATTCAATTTGTGCTGCTGCTACATGGCTTAATCCTCACACCTTTATATCTTATTACAAAGTAGATGTAGCCTCCCGGAATAGGACATCCTTTGGTTCCACTGTCCTGAAGAGTTTATTCCCTTGAGCCACCCAAGAAAAAGGTGCTGGGATTCTGTCCCAACCAACAAAAATGAAGGCGACATAGGAAAACATAACATAAAGAAGTCGTGTACTCACCACAACATTCCATGTTTGTTGTCCAGTATCTCGCCTTCATTCTTGCATCCCACCCATCCACTCCCCATCTTGGAGGATCTAGAGGACTTGGCAAATATGGCCTGATTCCCTTCTTGCTACTTTACCTTTATGACCAATATATTTCACAAAACTTTTTTCTGTATGTTAGCATACTCTAGGGAGTAGTCGCTCAAATGAGATCTGGGGAACAGCCGCTAGGCATCCTGGGATAGGTTGTAGCCTCGAGCCAGTAGAGGTTCTTGAGCTTTGGTATGCGGCCGAGTCGGAGCCGAGGATCGGCTCCAAACCCAACCAGCAAGAATGAAGGCGAGATACTGGACAACCAACATGGAACATTATGGTGAGTACATAACTTCTTTTTTCTGCTTGTACTGTGGTATCATTCTGAGTCATGGTAGGATGCTGCTCAGGGCTAAGGTCCTACCCGCCTGGGCTACATAATCCGAGAGCTCCTCCATGTCTCTTTTCATGTATACCAGGGAGGTACATCTCAGGTCATTCACACCCACATGTACAATGACAGAGTCATATTTGTACCCTTTGTTTTGGGACCTGAGTGCGTGTGTTATGTGGCAGAGCCTGGCACCTGTCAGGCAGCTGACTTTTACTTTCTCCTTATTGAACCTAGTGAGTGGGACATCAGTGTGTCTCACTATTGAGTCACCTATAATTAGTGTGCTGGGCATGCTGTTTTGCCTTGGGGGCTTTGGCTGAGTGGCACACTGTTTAGGAGAGTTATGTGTCTCTTGATTAGTGTTGTGTTGTGGTGGTCAAGTGGGTTTCTGCCTTGGAGGTCTCTGCTGTTTGGGTAGATTTTTATTGAGAGCCTCCGCGGAGGTGGGTGTGTGGTTTGTGTTCTTATGTGAAGGCAGTGCTGGTGTGTGTTCTGGAGGGCTATCTGTTCCATGTGGTGTGGTGCAGGTGTTGACCTTCTCCTCTTGACCAGCTATTCCAGTCTTGGCTGGAGAGTGCGTGGCTTCCAATTTGGATATATGTGCATCTCTCACAAGTCTGAGTGTTGGGAGGTAAGAGGAGAGGGTTGTTGGTGTACAAGAGGCTGTTGCTACATTGCCTCAGGCTGCCCAAGTTCACCAGGTTAATAGGAGAAAGCACAGGGAACTGACCTTTAGACGTGCCTGGGGGTGGGTATTAATAAGTACTGGGTATTGGGGGTGTTTGTTTTTTGTTTGAAGTCATTCAATAAAAAGTTTTGTAAGATGTGACATAGGCTCAAATGGATATGACAAAAAATGTTGTAAAAGACCAAGCTGCCAAACAGTATATGCATTTAACATAAAAGCTGGAACTAGACAGTTAACAAAAAAGCAGTTATACATAAAAGGTGGGAAAAGCTTCTGGTGTCATTCTAAGGGCATCCAGTATCGGTCTGCTTGGGATGACATGGTCGACAGACCACGATGCTTTGCCACAGATGGCCTGCACCTTTCACCCCTGCGATTCTGGATACTGGCTAAGGCTCTTGCTGCCCCTTATAGTGCCTTTTTTAGGTAAGGTTCAAATAACAAATTCACCACCACAACAGAAACAGGCAAGCAAAAACTGAGGGTAATGCTACTCAATGCTAGAAGTCTAAATCTCAAAATGCACTCACTCAAGGCACTCCTTAAAATGGAGAACATTGATATCTGTGCAGTGACTGAGACCTGGTTCAAGGCTCCAGAGAGCACCCCTGCACTACCAGGCTATAAACTCGTACCACACTTTTCGGCCATGTAACCTGGACCAAAACACCAAAGGCGGAGGTGTGTCCATATTCATTAAGGATATCCACACCTCCAGGCTAGTTGCTCAGCATAATGCATCCGAGGTTATACAAGTGCAACTAACTCTGGTCAAAACTGCAATCCAAATTGTAGCTTGCTACAGATTCCCCCACCATGCCCCAGGATTCCCACTCCTCTTTTCTTGATGTACTGGAAAATATTAGGGTTCAACCAAACACCCTAATAATGGGCGACTTCAACTACCCCACCATTAACTGGGAAAACTACTTGTGTACCAACTCCTTAGCTCAACGCTTTCTGGAATTCATAAACTCCAATGCCTTGGATCAATTTATCTACACCCCGACCAGGGGCAACAATATCCTAGACCTAGTCATTACCAACATGAGTGACTGGTGTTCCACACCTGAAGTCAACTCCTTGTTGGTCCGATCCGACTATAAGCTAATCACCCTTGATATCCACATCCTGCCCCCACCCCCCACCCCCATTAAGGAAACCACAGTAAAAAATTTCTCCAAAACCAACTTCATGCTTCTTAAGACAGAAGTGGTGAACTTCATGACACCCATGCAGATGGACAATACAGTTACAACTGCTGAATCCTACACAAATGCACTCTATAAGCACTTGCACGAGTGCATGGATCATGCTATCCCAAACAGAACCAAGATGCTATCCTCCAAAAAGGAAGCTAATCTGGTGGTCCCCTGCCATAAATAAACTGTACAACAGAAGGAAGAAACTGTTGCAAAAGAGTAAAATCCCATGAGTGGAAGGCGCTCCCTGGTCAGCCTCAGTGAGAAGCTGAGATCCCTTATAAGATCCTCCAAAGCTAGCTACGAAAACAAAATTGCCACTAATTCCAAGGACAACCACAAAGCATTCTATAGTTATGTCAAGAATCCTGATGGCAACACCCAGATCTGCTCTGAGTTACAGCACATAGGCAAGAAAATTACAGAACCAACTGATATTGCCAACATCCTGGCAGATAGGTTCAGTGCTAACTTTATCCCCCTCTCACCCCCTAAATGGCCCATATCTATACAGGAAGAATGCAGAGTCTCTGTAATCTCAACCAGGCAGGTAAAAGCTAAACTCTCTAAAGCCAAAAACACAGCATCCATGGGACCGGACAACATCCCAGGCTGTGTTTTACACGGTCTTCAGAATGAACTGGCTCCCCACTTAAGCACCATGTTCAATAATCGCCTCACATCAGGCTTTGTGCCCACTGAATGGCACATAGCAACAGTTATCCCACTCCACAAAGGGGAAGCCACCACTGATCCCGGGAACTATCGACCTATTAGCCTGACGAGTCTGGTCTGCAAGGCCATGGAACGTATCATCATGGAACTCATAAACAAAGACATTGGTAACCTCCAAACTCTGGATCCCACCCAGTTCGGGTTTGTGAAAGGCAGATCATGCCTCCTGAACCTGATCGACTTCTTTGAGGCGTCAGCAAAGCCGTAGATGAGGTTAAGGTGGTTCACACAGCCTATCTTGACCTCGCCAAGGCTTTCAACACCATCCCCCATTCTGGAATTTTAGCTAAACTCACTAAACTAGGTATAAATCCCTACGTCACAAGATGGGTTGCCAACTGGCTCACTGACAAGAACCCACACTGTAAAGGTTGCAGACTCCAAATCTGACCTCAAAGCAGTGACAAGTGGAGTACCACAGAGTTCCGTCCTGGGACCTCTCCTGTTTGGTATCTACTTCTCTGAATTACAGGCTAACACAGAAGGCCTCTGGCTAATGAAGTTCGCAGATAACTGCAAACTAGGAGACATAGTCAAGTTCCCCAAATGATATGGACTTCCTTCAGAAGGGCCTCACTGTGACAGGTGCCTGGTGTCAGAGCCATGGCCTCAAGCTCAATGCCAAAAAGTGCAGTCTCATCCCCTTTGGTAAAAACTCTGTACCCATGAACTACCACATAGGCAGCAATCTACTTAACACCGAATGCGTGATAAGAGACCTTGGGACCCAGGTGGACAGTAGTCTCTCCTTTGATAGTCACATCACCACAGCAGTCAGGAAGTCCTTGTACGTGGCACACCTCATCATAAAAGGGTTCTTATCCAGGAAAAAAGAGGTCATTGTTCCCCTCTACTCAACACTCGTTAGACCCATTATAGAGTACAACGTCCCTTTTGGAATGTACCTCACAAGACATCTGCAGCAGCTGGAAAGGCCACAGATGTACCTCACAAAGAGGATTACTGGCCTCAAACGCCCTACACTGACTGCCTCAAAAAACTCCAGCTTTACTCCGTAGCATATTTCCTACTCCAAGGTAATCTCTGCCTAACATATAAAGCTATGTCAAACCCAGAGCTGTTGGACATGCTACTACACCTAAAGAAATCCCAATCCATCCGAGCTACACACACTCTAGGGACCTAAACCTTGTCACCACAATAAACAGGACATGCTGGAGGGATAGATTCCTGTCCCAGAGACTTCCCATACTCTGGAACAGGCTACCCATCTATGTCAAGCAAAGTTCTTCATTAGCACTCTTCAAGAAAAACCTTGATGAGTGGATGGGAAATAGGAAATACACCCCGGGGATCATTTCTGTGTCTCTGCTCGACAGTGGCACAGGAAAATAACTTTCTTGGATGGCATAAGCCAGGGAACCTTGTTGGCTAGGCTTACGTAGGCCCTTGGGCCGATAGCCTAGTACCTACCTATGAAATAAATATAAGAAAATGATGATTTCTGTAATGTCTTTAAATCTGAATGGTCTCAAAGTTCACTACTTTCTTTTTTGTATTTAACTGTATTAAAATGTAGAGTGTAAATAGCTATGCTATAGGAGATGCACTTGGAAAGAGATGAACATGTGAATTTGATAAAGAAATGTTTTCAGGATGGTTATTCAGCAGAATACCTGGGGCAAAGGAAAAGATGAGTACTTATAGTAATTGCAAGAGGAGCTCTAATAGTGATAGAAGGGGAAAAATAAGGTGATGGTAGATTTGTAGTAGTAAGGGGCTACTGACAAGGGAGGAGGATTACACTGGCATGTATTTATATTCCACCTAAAACTGCTATAATGGAGTTTAAGAAAATTCTGGGAGAAGTAATCCGTTTTCAGTAAGGAATATTACTTATAGGTGGGGACTGTAATTTGGTTTGCAACAGTGAAGATGAGTCTGGGGGGGGCAGAAGGGAAAATATAACAAAGGAGGGTAGATTTCTGAAGAAATTTATGAAAATGCTTGGCATGGAAGATGTGAATTCAGTACTATGAGTTCAGAGTGAATTTACATATTATTCTCCAAGATAACGTGGCGTAGCTAGAGTTTGTGCTGCCCGGGGCTGTCTGAGTTTGCTGCCCCCCCCTCACAAAATCAGGGTCAAATGCCCCCCCCCCCCAGCCATTCCAGTGTCTCATTACTTGGCTATTTCTCCCCATTTACTATAAACACTATAATGTGCATACTGTTTTATGTTTTATATCTACAATGATTATTTGGATTTAATTTAAACCATTTATTTTAAATTTTATAGCAGAAACACTGATAGATATCTTCTAAACAAAGCAATACAGTTTCACAATGAAAACAGACTTAGCAATAAAACTTCTCTGCCCTTGGAACTCACTTTCATTGAAATAGTATTGAAACCAGCATTCACAGAAAATGCATCTGGCCAGTGGCTGATAAAGTTTACCTTTGGGCTGTTTTAAAATCATAGGCCCATTACACACATTTTTAGAACCATGCATGCACTCATGTGTCGTTTGACTCACCTTTCTGATTATATTAAATTATATTCCTTGTATAATACAGCACACCTGTTAGAGTGTGTTTTAAATGTATTGTTTTGAACATTTTTAACTGCCCAATTCAGAACATCTCCATCATAAAAGTCTACTCAAATTTCTGTCATTACAATCCACCAATGTCAGTAAGTGTGCACAATCTCTGCAGATGTAAAAGTCAATAAAAAAATCCACATTAAAAAGATCTGTAACTAATGAAAAGGCTGCTGCTAGCAAACAACTTTGTATTTCATTGTTTCATCTACATATAGTGCCCGTTGCCCTTGAAAAATAAATTGCCTATATTACATTAGTATTGCAGTAAGGAATGGATGGCAAAATGATAACATGTTCATAGTTGCTAGATATCTTCTCCAAAGGAGGACATTCTCAGGACTGCAGCATCCACCCTCTTTAAAGTACAGCACAGTACAGTATCAGCACTTCATCTACATATTGTGGGAGGAGAACCCACAGCCTTCTGCATCAAAAGTAAGTATACTACCTGTTGTGCTACTAACAGTGCTTTTAAATACTTTAGCAAAATAGAAATATCATTTGCTAAACAACATTTGGCATAAGCAGCACTAAACTTCTCTTTCCCTGAAGCTCTCAGCTCTTGTAAATCCACTTGACACTCAACTGTGTCTCTCAACTTTACAGCGCAAGATATATGGAAAAAAACGCAATTTATTGGGGGGGGGGGGGACAGGAGCCCAAAACCAGGGCCACATTTTAAACATTGCTTGTATGATCTCAAAGTTGCTAGAATAAAATGTTTTGTGTTACCATGTGTTTCCTGAAAGATAGGAAGACTGAAACTTTAATGGCTGTCGTCATTTAGTGAATTCAGTCCTCACTGATTTGCCAGAAAACCACAAATTTTAAGAGGAACAGACCAAAAGTACGAGCCAAAAATTCCAGACATTCTATGAAAATGTGGACGTTTGAGAGCTATAGACTCAATTTCTTCACTCACAAGTTGTGGTAGGGGTAGAGAATTCAGGTCCTTGTAGCCTAAGATACAGGGTTGAGCCTGAGTAACGCTAACTACCAGGTATCCCTAAATGGGGCATTTTTATACACAGACACACACACAGACACACACACACACACACACACACACAGGTTCCGCGAACCTTAAAGGAAGGGAATATTAATACTTAATATATTCAGTACACACTAGTTCTGTGAATATTAAAGGAAGGGAATATAGCACTTACTATGTTCAGCACACACCAGTTCCATCAACGCACACAATATTCAGCACCAGTTCCACAAACGAAGGGAATAACACTGCACACACACTATATTCAGTACAGTTCTGTGAACGTAGGAATCAATGTTTGTTTAAAATTGGGCAGAAAGGAAGAACAGGATGTCTGAGACAAGCAAGTGCTGACCCCCACCCCCACCCCAGCTACGCCAATGGCTAGCTAGAATTTATATTTCACAGGAACATGTGCACTTAATTGAAGGTCTCGAAACACACCCAATAACTTATTTTAGATCATGCACCAATAATAACTAAAAAAGAAAACCACAAGGTATTGAAATAAAAATGAGACACTGGCGCTTTCCCACCTATCTGTTGAAAAGAAAGGAAGTTAAGGAATGGGTTTTGGAAATTATTCAGGAGCTATTAGAGAAGATGGACATTTTTTCTGAAAATATATCTAGGGAGTAGGATAAAATTAAAGTGGAGTTTAAAACTAGGATGGAAATAAAGGAAATGGAGATAGGTTAGTAAGTAACAAGCATTATTGACAAGTTAAAGTATTTCAAAATATGGGGAATCCCACAGAACAGAAGAGGAGCAACTGGAGAATGCTAAACAGAAAGTAAGGGATTACCTCAGTAATACTCATGAGTTTAGAAAGATTGCTGTCAAGCAACTGTTTTTCGCTAATAACTCTAAAGCACAAAAACTTTTAGCACAACAACTCTGGCAACAGAAAGTAGAAAGGGCTGTCACCAAGCTTAGGGAGCCTATAACAAGGAAGATAAAAGAGATCCTCTAGAATTACTAGAAATATTTCAGACATTTTATGAAAGTCCTTGTAAAGCAGAGAAATATGGAAGTCAAGAAAAGGGACAAATGGAAATGTTTATAGAAGAATTAAATATGCCAGAGTTAGAGGTATAGGAGGTTCAATTACTAACAGTTAGGGATAGGAGGAGATGAGATAAAAATGGTGATGTATAACCAATCTACAGGAAGGTCCCCATGAATAGATGGTATTCCAGTGGAAATTTGGAAGCAAGGAGGTAAAAAAAACTGATAAAAGATCTGTATGGTTTTGTTTAACAGTATTTTAAGAGAAGTACCACCAACATCCTGGAAGAAAGCAGTGGTAGCTGTAATGCCTAAAGAGGGTAGAGATCCATCAGATCCAGCTTCATACAGGTCCATTTCAATACTAAACCGTGATTATAAAGTGTTTGCCTGTAATGTCTAAATGTCTAAAAGAATGACAAAAGTGATGCCAAAATTGATAGGTATGGATCGGTTTTGTGGAGGGGAGGCAAACATTTGATAACATAACAGAACACTGATGATCATAACAGAACACTGATGATCCAGAGGGAAAAAGAATGTAAGAAAATACCACTGTTGTTGGTGGGTCTTGATGCAGAGAAAGCATTTGATATAGTAAGCTGGGAATTCATGAGCAGGCAGTGGAAGTAGTTGCTTTCCCTGATAAAATTGTAAGGTTGATAGGAGTATATATGAAGGATCGGAGGCAAAAATTAAAGTGGATGGGGTCCTCTCTGATAACTTCTGCTTGAGTAGAGGAACCAGGCAGAGGTGTCCTCTTTCCCCTTTGTTGTTTGCATTATATTTAGAACCATTGGAAAAGAAAATAAGGGACTCAGAAATTCAGGGACATAACTGGTATGGTAGTCAAGAAAAGCTGCCTCAATTTGTAGATGGTATGTATTATTTTATACCTGACAAAACCAGAAAGGGACATTACAGTGTTATGGAACATTTTAAGATGGTTTCACATCTTCTCGGGATACAAAACTAATGAAGCTAAAACAAAGGCAATAGTGGTAAATTATGTACCCACACAGAAATTGGTGCAGCGATATCCATATCTATGAGATCATGATAAAATGAAGTTTTTAGGAGTATAGATTAAAAATGACTCCATTGTGGCAGCTAAGGATATGTGGGAGGAGACTAAACAGACGATAATACAAAAACTGAGGAATTGGAAGATTTGTTATATGGATATGGATAGTAAGATACAAGCAGTTAAAATGTTTTTAGTCCGTTTAGTTTTATACACAGGACAGATGCATTTTTTATCAACCAAAGGAGAAGTTGTGGATAGCAATTAAAAGAGAGCTGAATTATTTTATGTGGGAAGGGAAGACGGCAAGGGTAAAGTGGGATAAGCTGTTTTTTTCCAATAGAACAAAGTGGACTAGGATTACCCGAGTTGAAGGGGTATTTAGAGCAATACAGTTAAGACTCTTGTACATAGTAGAAGCAGAAAATTGCAATTTAAAAGTGGAAAGGGATGATGATGATTCAAGGGAGAAGCTCAAGAAACAAGGAGAGACTGGGATTTTGGATGCAGACCCTAAAGGAGAGTGACAATAATCATACAGAGTATTATATTTTTAAAGTAGCAGAAAGTATTTAAGAACTAAGCCAGTATGGGAATGGAGAAAAGAGATTCTACCGATAGGGATGACTGCAATTAGGGATACAGACAGTAGGCAAGAGGGGTCTGGAATTTATTGGAGAAAACTAGCAAAGGATCCAAGGTATTGGGAGAAACTAGAAAGGGAAGGGTAATAGAATGGGAATATGCCAAAAAATGTATTTGATATGCAGGTTAGAGATTGCTTTCTCTATCAAGGATTGATATCAGAGTATTGGCAAAGAGAAAGAAATAGGGGGTCCTGAATGAAAGACCAGCACTGGTAGAGTTCTTAATACAATCTATAACAGAAGCTGCTGTTAAAAAAGGAATAATTAGTAGAGCTTTTTTTTATTATTTTATTTAACATTTGTTAACCGGGAAAGTCCAACTTGGAACAAAGCCAGTTTTCAGTGGATGCCCAGGGAAAACACTCCAGACACATGGCTTTGCAACATGAGAGGAAACCGGAGCACACGGAGGAAACCCACACAAATGCAGGGAGAACATGCAGACTCCACAGAAGGCACCCCAGATTGCATGGCAACTATAAGAATCAATCAGTGGAACTTAGAAAGGATTGGGAAGAGAGATTTGATATGCAATTCACAAAGAGACAATGGCAGATATATGCATATCTCCCAAATATGCAACAAAGTCTAGAAGATTTAGGATCTTTGCTTGGAACTATTTACATAGGTATTTTTGTACTCCAAGTAGACTCAAAGAATTTTTCCTCGTGTATTCAGCAAATGTTGTTGATGTGATGGGGAAGAAAGAGGTAACTGGGAACATATTTTCTGGGAGTGTAATGAGTTGGTAGACTGCTCTGTCAGAGATACTGAGTGAGCTAGCTGGCGTAACTAAGGAGATGATCTTTTTGAGCTATGATACAGAATTGGAATTGCCTAGACATAGTAAGGCCTTGCTGAGTGTAATTATGGTGACTGATAAAAAAGCAATTACTAGAAAGTGGAAATCAAAGTTTTAACCAACTTTGCCAGAATTAGTGAATATAGTAACAGAGATAAATTAACTGGAATTGGGATCTTTAGAAAAGAGGAGGAGCAAACTACATAGGAAAAATGGGAATTGTGAAAACATTATTTGCTGAGGAGGAACAAGGGTTAAAAGAAAGTAGGATTTGGATTTGAATGAGCTATGTAATACTTAATTGACAATGACTGGACATATTATGAACCATATTTGTCTCAACTGGGTCTCATGCATAATGTTTGCAACTAAAATTGTGTTGATGTGATTTGTTTTTTATTTATACAGATGTTGGATTGCCTATGTCATATGTGATATTTAATAAAGATGGTTTTTGTTTTAAAAAAAAAAAAAAAAAGATCTGAACATACATTTACTTTTACAAATGGAACCATATGACATGAGAAATATTTTACAGTTGTGTGTCAGTGGCTCAGCAGGCTGTGCAGTTGCCTCTGATTCCAGGAAGATCAGAAAGGTATGGGTTCTTTTCTCACACCAGGTGCCTGGATTCATGTGCTAGTACAGGCACTGCATTGCAGCATTGGAGGTTCGGTATCCCAAGGTGCTTTCCACTGGAATAAATGTTAAATTGCAGTCCCACTTGCATGAGTTGGTGGTAGCTGAGGTGGATATTAAAGATTTCATAGCACTTATTAGAAGAGTAGCTGTTCTTGTTAATGCACCAAATGTGCAATATTTAATACATCTGAGCAATCAAAAGTTCTTTACACACCAATTACACAATAGTTATCACACAGCAGAAAGGAAAACAGAAATAGTCAGGATCAAACAATAACAAAACCATTTATCATTGTAAGTTATTGCATTCTCACATCCCACATATATTATTGTAATTATTTTATTGTGCTCCCCTTATTTGACACTTGAAACAATAGTTCTGTGTAGTTGTCCTCCAAAATTTTTTTTTATGAGAAACTCTCTTGATGTTCTTCGTCTCACATTGCTGCAGTCATAACCTGTGGGTAGTCCGCTGTCCTCGGTCGGCCCGAATACCAAAGTGTTAGGCTGGCGTCGGTCATAGTCGCTCTGATCTGACGTCAGTACGCAGTGGTACTAAAGCGCATGACCGACGCCATATCCTCAGTCTTTCTTGCCGCATGGTCCGAAGCAGAAGGTTTGCAAGTGCCGTTCGGCGTCCTGAAATTTTCGTATTCTGAGTTTCAGACCGAAGACCAAGTTGGGCTAAGTACCCCGTTGGGGAATATTTTTGTCTTTTCTTGCCTCAGTTAAATCCGGATGTCAGAAAAAGTTAATAATTGTATTTCTTGTGGGAAACAGATACCTCATAGGGACTACCACTCTCTCTGTATTCCTTGTTTGGGGCCTGAGCACGACGTAGTCGGGTGTCGCTTTTGCGCTAGATTTAATAAGCGCACCATTAAACGCAGGTTAGATTGTGCTAGACTTGTTTTTGGTAAGAGGTGCAACTACAACATGCCATCGGATCCTCCGACGCCCGCTACCGCTAAGAAGTGAAAAGAGAAATCGTTAAAGTCTAAGCAGGATGAGTCGTCCGTTGCGGACGCCGGTTCTTTGGAAGCTACGGTGGAATCTGTGGATCCAGCCGAGGTTTCAGTTGAGACTCAGGGGGAGCCTTTAATATTGCAGGAATTGGCCTCTCAGGAGTCAGGTCAGGCCGAGGGGGCCTCTCAAGTTTCTGTAGTCCCTTCTTTACATAAGGTTGTTAGGCCTTCTACTTCTGTCACTAAAGCACCTTCTAAAGCTAGGCCTGGTCTTTCTGGCACAGGCGTCAGCCCTAGTTCTGCGGGCTCTGTTCCTAAAAAACATATGCTGAAAATGGCAGAGGATTTGATTACTTTAATCAGAGGTTCTATGCCCCCTCCAGATAAGAGGCCTAGGGTAGAGACAGAGGTGGAGGGTTTGGAGCATTCCTCAGATTACTCTGAGTCTTCAGCTGAGGACATTCAGGATTTTCCTCCCTACTCTGATTCGGATGCAGAGGACTCCTGTCCTTCTGCTTCTCCTCCAGAGGATTTTTCTTTTTCTGAAACCCTGCATTCTATGAGGGAGCATTTTAAGTGGGAAGGTCAGGATTTCTCCGATTCTCGTAAGAGGCTTAGGGAATTTTTGTTTAACCACAGCATAGGCCCTTGGCCATTCCCCCTGTTTTGGATGTTGTTCAGGATGTTTTTTCTGAGGCTTCCCTTAATCCTGATTCTTTACCTCCGGCCCCTGTCAAGCCAGACAGGTATTACAGAGTTCCAGAGGCTCATAAATATTTATATAAGAGTCCTAGAGCTGACCCAGAAACTATTAGCCAGGGACCTAAGGGTGTCAGGGCTTCTGTAGTAAAGAATCCAGTTCCTCTGGATAAAGATTCTAGAGCTTTGGATAGGTGGGGTAAAAAAGTGTATACCTCCTCCACACTAGCTATGAGGGCTTTGAATTGCCAGTTTCATATGCTGAAGTACCAGAATTTTCTGTTAAGTCAGTTGAAATCTAAGGTAGATGCTTTAGCTGAGGGTATAGAGTGTAAGGAATTGCAGGATTTAGTTCATGCCTCTGATCAGGTAGGTAAGCATTCCTTGCAGTGTGGCTTTGATGCTCTTCAGGCTTCTTCCAGGGTGGCTGCCACTGGTTCAGTTATTCGTAGGCACGCCTGGCTTAAGGATCAGAATTTGTCAGAGCATGTTAAAGCTCGAATTTTGGATGCTCCTCCAATCTGAAGTTCTTTTGGTTCTCCTGTGGAGTCAGTTTTGAAGAAAATGGAAGACAAAGCTAAGTCCATGCAGACAGTTAAGGAATTTTTACAAGTGCAGCCCCCTAAGTTTAGCAGAAATTGGCCTGCAAAAGGATGGGCATATCCTTCTTCCGATTACCAGTCTAAGGGCAGATCTAGACGTGGTAGGGGCAGAGCTCATGCTCAGGGTTCTTTCAGACCTAGGACGTGGAATTCTCCTGCACAATCTTCTGGTGAGGGCAGGGGTCAGCCTTTTCGTAAACAGACCCAATGACCTGTATCTCCAGCTGCCAGATTCCTCCTGTCTGGCAGCTCCTCTAGGAGGAAAGTTGGCACTGTTCAAGCAAAATTGGCTTTTGGTCACCCAGGACAAGTGGGTGTTGGACATTATAGATCGGGGTTACAAGTTTTATTTTCACACCTTGCCTCCTTTCAAAGGCATGGCGGATGTACCTCCTCAGCAAAGGCTGGAGGCTCACAAACAGATTTCTTTACTTTTAAAAATGGGGGCTATTCAGGTGGTACCTCCGTCAGAAGTAGGCCTAGGATTTTATTCTCGCCTGTTCCTTGTGCCAAAGAAGGGGAACACTTGGAGGCCAATTCTGGATTTGTTTATTCTCAACACATACCTAGACATCCCAAAATTCAAGATGTTAACTTTACAGCAACTTCTGCCTCTGCTAGGCAAAGATCACTGGATGGTAACTCTGGATCTCAAAGAGGCTTATCTTCACATTCCTATCAGGCCCAGTTGCAGGAGGTTCCTGCGTTTTGGCTGGTACTTTTCATTATCAGTTCTCTGCATTGCCCTTTGGCTTATCTACTGCCCAGGGTGTTCACAAAGGTCCTGGCTCCTGTGATAGCCTTCTTAAGACTAAGAGGAATACAAATTTATCCTTATCTGGACGATTGCCTGATTCTTGCTCAAGACAAAGTCACGTTACTTCAGCATCTACAGTATGTAATGGCAGTGTTAAGGTGCCTAGGGTATTCTGTGAACGAAACAAAGTCCAGTCTAGTACCCTCTCAGGACATGTGCTTTCTGGGTGTGAGACTGAATACAGCCTCTCAGATGGCTTTTCTGACCCCGGACAAACAAAGAAATCTTCCCCTATACTTTCAACAATTATCCCTACTGTCCAGGCTGACTGCAAGGACAGTCCTTCAAGCCTTGGGGTTCATGGCATCTTGTATTCTGGTACTTCCCAATGCCAAACTACATATGAGGAAGCTACAATGGTATCTCAAAAGCGTATGGACTCAACACTGCCACGATTTGGACACTGTCATTCAGATAATACCTTGCATCCAAAGGGAGTTTTTGTGGTGGGCTCAGGAATGTCACCTAAACAAGGGACTCTCTGTGACCTGACCAGAGGCGAGTCAGATCCTAACGACAGATGCCTCGGACATGGCTTGGGGAGCACATTTCAATGGGAGATGGGTTCAAGACACGTGGCCTCCCAGACTACAGCATTTGCATATCAACATGAAGGAGATGTTAGCAGTCCAATTTGCTCTGATGGCTTTCAAGGATCTACTTCAACCAGGACAGGTGTTGATTCAAACAGACAACACAACAGTCATGTGGTACATCAACAAGCAGGGGGGGAACCCATTCGTACCCTCTTTGCAGACAAGCTATGATTTTGTGGGAGACTGCTCTGAGTTTGCACCTCACTCTTCAAGTAAGGTTTCTGCCAGGAGCACAGAACTCCTTAGCAGATGTTTTGAGCAGGCAACTGGTGGACCCCCACGAGTGGAAATTGGATCCTCATGTATTTCAACAGTTGACAGTGGCTTGGGGAACTCCAGACATAGATCTGTTCATGTCCCCACAAAATTTCCAACTGCCAAAATATTGCACAAAGATGTTTCACCCAGAAGCTTGGAAAGTGGATGCTCTATCTTTCAGTTGGAACAACCTTCACGTCTATGCCTTTCCTCCTCTGCCTCTCCTTCCCAAGGTACTCTTGAAGGCCAGACAGGACAAGCCTTGCATGATCCTTATAGCTCCAGATTGGCCACGGCAGCACTGGTACCCCTTGCTGAGGAGTTTAGTTCGGGAGCCTCCTTGGCCTTTGCCAACAATTCCAAACCTTTTGTCTCAAGAAAGCAATCATTTCCTCAATGTCAGGATACAGTCCCTGCATCTGACAGCCTGGCATATTCTGTTTTAGACCCTGGGGGGGTCGCAGCTTCCTCAACAAGTTTTAAATGTCATTTTGGAAGCCAGGCGGCCTAGTACAAGGAAAGTTTATGCTGATAAATGGAGGAGATTTTTTCTTTGGAGCACAGCAAAGAGCTTTGATGTTTCACGCCCTAATTTGAGTGTTACACTACAGTACCTTACAGACTTCCTAGACAAGGGTTTGTCTTTCTCCTCCGTGAAAGTTCATGCTGCAGCCATTTCTGCTCACTATGACTGTGATCCACCATTATTTTCTCACCCTTTGTTTAAGCAATTTCTTAGAGGGGCAAAGAATATAAGACCCCCACGTAGAGCTCCCACTCCTTCCTGGGATCTCAATTTTGTGTTGGAAAAACTGGCTTTACCTCCTTTTGAACCTGCAGCTACATCTGAGTTGAAGTTTTTGTCTTGGAAGACTGCTTTTTTGTTGGCCATTACGTCTGCTAGGAGGGTATCTGAATTACAGGCTCTAATGGCAGTTGAACCCTTCCTAATATTTCATAAGGCTAGGGTATCCTTGCGTACTAACCCTTCTTTTATGCCTAAAGTTGTTTCTGATGTGGCCTTGAACCAATCTATTCATTTGCCTACTTTTTATGCTGATCCCCAAAATAAAGGGGAAAAAATTTTGCACACTTTGGTTATTCACAGGCAGTTACGTTATTATTTGAGCAGAACTAAAGGGTTCAGGCAGTCTCAACAGTTATTCATTTCTTTTGCCTTGGGTTCACAAGGAAAACCTGTTTCAAAGCAAACTATTTCTAAGTGGATTAGCCATTGTATTGCTTTTTGTTATTCTCATCATGGAAAGGAGGTTCCTGCTGGGATTAGACCTCATTCCACTAGGACTACTGCCACTTCTACTGCTTTTTTGAGGGGAGTAGCTACTAAGGATATTTTGGAGGCAGCTACTTGGAGTTCAATGCACACTTTTACTAAACATTACCATCTCCCTCTTTATTCCAAGTCTAGGGCTGGGTTTGCCACTGCAGTTTTACAGGGCATGTTAGCAGCTCCTAGTGCTTTTTGATTTTGCCAACCTCCCTTACCTTTGCTTTGGGATTCTACCCACAGGTTATGACTGCAGCAATGTGAGACGAAGAACATAGTACAGTTTTGTACCTACCATAAATGTAGATGTTCGAGGATCCACATTGCTGCAGTCCAATTTACCCTCCCTCCTTCCCCTCTGTAGTTTAGGGTTGCTGTGTTGCTTTTGGGGTAATTATTTTGTCTGTAATTGGTGGTTGGGTATTTTCTATTTTTGGCTATGGCCTCTTTTTTTAGGCCTTCTGACATCTGGGGCAAGAAAGACTGAGGATATGGCGTCGGTCATGCACTTTAGTACCACTGTGTACTGACGTCAGATCAGAGCGACTATGACCGACGCCAGCCTAACACTTTGGTATTCGGGCCGACCGAGGACAGTGGACTACCCACAGGTTATGACTGCAGCAATGTGGATCCTCGAACATCTACATTTATGGTAGGTACAAAACTGTACTTTTCAGATGTGCACATTTTCTGTCATGGTGCTTCACAGTTCCCATACAATTTGTTGATTCTTTGATTTAACTTAACACTGTAACTTTTGTTGTAGAAAGTTCCACAAACCATCATTTCTTTTTATAGTGCAAAACACGTTTCCTGGATTCTTCCATATACATACACAACTTTTACATTCCCCTTTAGCTTTATTTTGTCTGTTTACTGGTAGATTTTAGTGTGCTTACTGCAGTGTAAAATAACATAGCTAGTGCCTTTGTATGATATGGTTATTTACTATATCTCCCAGGATTGTATACCTTCTTGTCTTTCAGATTACATGGTTTGTTTTTTAACTGTGCCTTTGACTGACACAATAGCCCCTTCTACTGGTTTCCAGTTTGCCCATTTTTCCTCCTCCTGAGGGAGTCTGAATGGGCCGTGGTTCAGGCACACCACTCCTTTCTCCCATTCCAGATCACACTGGGCCACGAGGAATGGTGAGTGTCCTGTAACTCATTTGTTCCATGCCAAAAAAACAGTGGAGGTTGTACCTGTTTGTTTCTTAAGGGCGAGAGCCGAAGATGATTCATTCCCAGGAATAGGCATGCGAGTCTAGCTCCAAGTGAGAGGGAGGAGTCAGGAGATAGGGAGAGGGTCATTTTGAGAGTCAACCACCCCCCCCCCCCTGTTGAGCTCCTGTCCCTATCAGTAGCTCCTTTGAGATCTATAATAGCTACCTGGGCTTTTCAGTGTATACATACTTCCAAGTACACATCATTCACAGGCTTCATGCTTTTTCATCATTAAGCACCATGTGATTACGAAGTCTTTGCTCCCTCTGCATGCCACCCCAAGCAGCAGAACAGAGCTGCCTCCCTCCCCCCAAGATGGGTAAATTGGTTACTGCCACTTGCTGTCATCCTCCCTTGCCTGGTCCTTCCAGTTCCCAAGCCATTAGTTGAACACAGGTTGATTGGGCCACAGTGGAGACTGAGCTTCAGATTACGTTTTTAAATTATTTTCAGACCATTTCCTCATGTCTACCCCTAAACCATCTTCTTTTTGTCTTCTCCCCTGTCCTTCCCATGTTCTTGTGTTTCAGCACTTCACAAACAGAAAAAAGCTGCAATGATGTAAACTGGAACACAGAATCTAATCTGCATAATACTTCTCTTTTTAATTGAATTAATTTGTTATTCTGTATTAATTGAAAAGTATTCCCATTAAATGTACCATCATAGGTTCATAGGTTGGTACTAGGCTATCGGCCCTAGGGCCTATACAAGCCTAGCCATAACAATTCCCTGGCTATTTCTTCCCACAGTATTTACTTTCCTGGACCCCTGTCTAGTAGGCCGACTGACGTGATCCCCGGGGTGAATTTCCTATCTCCCATCCAATCATCAAGGTTCCTTGTGAAGAGGGCCAAAGAGGCACTCTGCTTGACATGTATGGGCAGTCTATTCCAGAGTCCGGGGAGTCTCTGGGTCAGGAACCTATCCCTCCAGCATGTTTTGTTCATTGTGCTTGCAAGGTTTAGATCCCTGGAGCGTGTGTCTCTGAGGGATTGGGATTTCTTTGTGTAGCATGTCCAACAGCTACGGGTTTGACATGGCCTTGTATGTTAAGCAGAGATCACCTCTGAGTATACGATATGTGACAGAGTATAGGTGGAGTTTTTTAGATGGTCAGCATAGGGCATCTGCTTTAGGCCTGCGATTCTTTTAGTGAGGTATTTCTACGGCCTTTCCAGTTGTTGCAGATGTCTTGAGAGGTACATACCAAACGGGGCGTTGTCTTCTATAATGGGTCTAATGTGTACAGTGGGACAATGACCTCCTTTTTTCCTGGATGAAAAGTCCTTAGCGATGAGGTGTGCCACATAGTAGGGTTGCCTGACTGTTGTGGCGATGTGGTTATCGAAGGTAAGACCACTGTCTACCTGTGTCCCTAAGTCTCTTATCATACTTTCGGTGTTTAGTGTACTGCCACCTATGTGGTAATTCACTGGTACATGTTTTTTCCCAAAGGGGATAACTATACATTTCTTGACATGGGTCTGGCACCAAGCATCTGTTTCTGTAAGGCCCTTTTGTAGAATATCCACATAATTTGGGGATTCAATTGTTTGTGTTTTTCGGCTTTTCTCGGTTAGGGGTCGCCACAGCGGAAACTCCGGTCCGCTAATGATTGGCAGTTGATTTTTGCATACCGGCTTGCCAGGCCTGACGCACAACCTTCAACGAAGGTACGCCCATTCACACGTCTCCACGCAGAAGACGCTCTAGCTGAGAATCGAACCGGACAGCATCTTACTGTGAGGGGACAACGCTACCGCAGCACCACTGGCAACAAATTTGCAGTCATCTGCAAACTTTGTTAGTCAGAGTCCCTTAGTGTTGTCCTGTACTTCAGAGAAGTAGATGCGAAACAAGACCGGTCCCAGGACTGAACCCTGAGTTACTCCACTTGTCGCTTGTGTGGAGCTGGATTTGGAGTCATCTACTTTTACAGTGTGGGTTCTGTCAGTAAGCCAGTTGGCAACCTGAGTGACATAGGGATTAATGCCCAGCTTAGTAAGTTTATCTATGATTCCGGAGTGGGGGATGGTGTCGAAGGCTTTAGCAATTTCCAGATAGGCTGTGTGGACCACCTTACCCTTGTCTACGGCTCTGGAGACTGATTCGTGGAAGTCAGTCAGGTTCAGGAGGCAAGATCGGCCCTTCACGAACCCAAACTGCATGGGGTCCAGTGTTTGAAGGTTGCCAATGTCTTTGTTTATAAGTTCCATGATAATACATTCCATGGCCTAGCAGATCAGGCTCGTCAGACTGATGGGGTGATAGTTTCCGGGATCCAAAGTGGATCCCCCCTTGTGGAGTATGATAACTAATTGTGCACCACTCAGTGGGCACGAAACCTGAGGTGAGGCTATGATTAAACATGACACTTAGGTGAGGTGCCAGTTCATTTTGTAGGTCATGTAGTACACAGCCTGGGATATCGTCTGGTCCCATGAATGCTGTATTCTTAGCTTTGGAAAGTGCGTTTTTTACCGGTGTGGCCGTTATTACCAGAATCTGGCAATCTTTTGGTATTGAGGTGGGCCCTTTAGGGGGTGAGGGGGGGTGAAGTTTGCACTGAATCAGTCTGCCAGGATGTTGGCAATATCCTTGGGATCAGTATACTTAATGCCATTCTGTTGTAGCTCAGAGCAGATCTGAGCATTGCCATTTAGATTCTTGACATAGCTATAGAATGCCTTGTGGTTGTCTTTGGAATCTTTGGCAATTTTATTTTCATAACTAGCTTTGGAGGATTTTTTGAGGGATCTCAGCTTCTTACTGAGGCTGGTAAGGGAGTTTTTTTGCATCCTGGGATTTTCCTCTTTTCTGCAACAGTTTCTTCCTTTTGTTGTAAAGTTTGTTTATGGCAAGGGACCACCACATTGGCTTCCTTTTTTTTCATAGGTTTCATATGTTCTAGTGAAGCACATAACGCCTATAAACATAGATTTGATTTTAATTTTTTTATTTCAGGAGAATAATTTAAACTTATTTTGCAATTCTGCCACTTTTCTCTTATGAGTTAGACTTGCTTTCTATCTTTGTAAAGCCATCTTGTCCCCTCCAGTTTAAATACCTACATTTTCAAAATGTCTCCTTAGAAAAGAGAGTATGTTCAGTTTCTTCCCCTCTGTCATATCCTCTACATTTTGTACATTCAACCTTAACCCATTATCCTTCAAAAATACTTGAACATATCCAGATGTAGACTATATGCCAGTTTTCCTTCTTACACGCAGAACAATATAATTTGCCTGTGTATTTTTACCTGGGAAGACTTTTTCTACCCCAATAATAACCCTTTTCCCTTCTTCCTTATCTTTAGTTTTCATGTCTGGTGTGTTCATGCTTATTCTAGGTGATACAGGGCAATGTGGCAAGCCTTGATTTATCAACTTCTCTTATCTGCATACCACTAGTTAATATGCAACCATTTATGGACCGCAGAGATGTTGTACTATATGCATCTAGACACCATGTTAATTTTATATTCTGGAACCTTACTATTCATTAAACTGCATGATCATTTCTCATATTAAATACTGAGAAATGGTTTGGTAATATATTTACCAACACCCATTCCATGTTTATACTTTTATATTTTTATTTTTTATACAACTTTCAGTCACTACCCATCTCTTCCTATGTAGTGCTAAAGCTACATTTTCTGTATTCATTCATGTATAAGTCTGTATTCAACATTGTATTACATTTTCAGCTGTGAACGTCGGCCTTCTTTTTAAAACTAAACTTAATCTAGCTCTTTGATGTAGAGGGAAGGAGCCCTGAATGCAACCCAGATAGCCCGAGTTCAGTTAGTGGCTCAGATGTAGGAAGAGTGGTGAGCAGTGCCTTTTTTGTCAGCTTGTCCCCTCCAAGAAGGAGTTTTTTCTGCTAGTGTTCCGGCGTGCATCTGGTAATGGGAGCAGTGCCATAATCATTCTGTATACATCAACTAAAATTTCTCATAGAAAATGGTGCTGGAATTAAGTGATGCTCATAATGTAATGCATGTGATGTCAGTTGCTCTGCCCAGTTAGGGCATTCAAAAAATCCCTTGACGTGCAAGACATCATTTGCGGTGTTGATGGTTGTTCTGCTCCAAGTCACTTACCCTTTTATCTTGCCAGTGGAGAGGTCTCAGCTCTTGGGGGGGGTGTAAAACCAGGGACACACAGGGTAAAATGGATCATTATAAGCATATGTAGAGCAGTTGGCATTCAGCTGGTGGCCATGCAAAGGGAGAAAAAATACAACAATAAACATAAACTTTCTGATACATGATTCTCTTCTCTCTGACGTTCATCTAAAAGCATTAATTTAACACCCCCAACAAAATCTTCTTGCTACAGATCCTCCAAACTCTGGTAAAACTTGTGTTAAAGCCTTTCTAGTCCTAGTGCATTGTCCATCTTTCTATCTGACTCCAAAAGTAAAACTCCTTCAGTACTTATTCGTGTAAAACTCAAATCTTTGATCTGTAAACTCTCTTTATCCCCAGTCCCTTCAGCACAAGATTCAGTGCATCTAATGTACCTTGATTTTTTTTTTATTTTGTATTTTTTATTGAAATATTTTTCAGCTCATTTACATACATCCAAAAGTCATTGTTTCAGCATACAAATCGCAAAGCTTAGGCTCACTTTTACATACACACGCAAGAAGTAAAAAAAATTCAAACAAATAAATGTTCCATAAGCAAATAAAAATAACAGCCCCCACTTCACCGAATATTCTTCCCCATTTCATTCACTGCCATCATAATCACCTCTCCTTATCTTCATTCATCTTTTCTTGACTTTTTCCTTTTGCATCCTCTCTTTCCAAGTTGATATAATTCTGCTGTACATTCTCAAAGTGGTTATTCTTATAAAATATGTGCAAAGTTAATAAGTGCTGGTAAAGCTGCCAGTAAATGGGGCACCCTGTGTAGCATGGTTATTCCGGTAGTGAAATGTAAAAATTGCATTAAGAAACAATGTTTCTTTTTTTTTATGAATATCAGAGGAAAAAAATCACTTTTATCACTGTGCTTGGTGCATGCAGCGAGAGAATTTATTGAAAGTGTAGCATCACTCAGGGTATAATATTGATGATTTTGCAGTGGATCAGGAAGTCCCATTGACATACAGCAGTGATTACTGGACTGAGTAAAGCAGCAACAGTGTTATTTCAGGACCAAGTTTAAGAAAAAATGTTTTAGACTGAAAAATTTATGCTGCTTCTCTAAAGGAAATCCTCCACTCAAGAGGTGGCTTTTAAGTTCAAGGCAGTAGGTAGGAGAAAGAAGCAAGTACATCTCTTGACCTTCATAAAGTTTGCACTCAAGATGCCTGCCAGTGGAAAAAACACCATTTTATCCATTACCTACTTTTCATAGCAGATTCAGTAATATATGGCAAACTTTAAATAGACCGAGCTTTTCAGTGCTTCCGTACTGTACTGTACTTACAAATGGCAGGGAGCCTGAAATGGAAGAATCTTGACCCCGTATGTGCACATCACGAATTTGCATTAGAACATATTCTTCATAGAAGCATGATAGGAAGGGATCTGAACATCAGTGATGACTTTGGACGAGTTTGAATTAATTTTATTTGACAGTAAAGCCACTTTTTCATGGGAAAATAACACAAAGTACACCATTAAACAAGTAGGAACGTACTGTGGCTGAAAATAGATTTTGCTTCTTTGCTTCTGTTTTTTTTTTTTTCAATAATTTTTCTTTTTTTTTTTACATTAATCTCACAGACAAAAAACATCTTACAACATGACCACATATATATATATATATATATATATATATATATATATATATATATATATATATATGTTATACATTGATGTCAATACCACAGGATATAGGTCATACAACATATGTATTTACACTATGTACATAGATGCTTTCACTGTTAATTCCACAGTTATACAGATAGTCTCTACATTCGTAGTATCCCAGTTATTATTTAATATCTGAACTTGTATGTGTTCTTCGGTTCCATTACAGTGTATTTCTAAGTTGCTGTGTGATGAATTATGCTAATATGATATTAAAGGTTTGTTCCCAAATTTCTCTTGATTTCATGTTTTTGTTTCTTTTATCTATTACTATTTTATGAGCTCTGGACAGAGGAAGGAGGACAAGGAGACCTGGTGGTGGAATGAGGAAGTACAGGAGAGTATACAGAGGAAGAGACTGGCGAAGAAGAAGTGGGATTGTCAAAGAGATGAAGAAAAGTAGACATGAGTATAAGGAGATGAGGCGCATGGCAAAGAGAGAGGTGGCGAAAGCTAAGGATAAGGCATATGGAGAGTTGTATGAGAGATTGGACACTAAAGAGGGAGAAAAGGACCTGTACCGATTAGCTAGACAGAGGGACAGAGCTAGGAAAGATGTGCAGCAAGTAAGGGTGATAAAGGATAGTGAGGGAAAGGTACTCACAAGAGAGGAGAGTGTGTTGAGTAGATGGAAAGAGTATTTTGAGAGGCTGATGAATGAAGAGAATGAGAGAGAAGGTTGGATGATGTGGGGATAGTGAATCAAGAAGTGAAACAGATTAGCAAGGAGGAAGTAAGGGCAGCTATGAAGAGGATGAAGAATGGAAAGGCTGTTGGCCTAGATGACATACCAATGGAAGCATGGAGGTGCTTAGGAGAAATGGCAGTGGAATTTCTAACTAGATTGTTTAATGAAATTTTGGAAAGTCAGAGGATGCCTGAGGAGTGGAGAAAAAGTGTTTTGGTACCTATCTTTAAGAATAAGGGTGATGTGCAGAGCTGCAGTAACTACAGAGGGATAAAACTGATTAGTCACAGCTTGAAGTTATGGGAAAGAGTAGTGGAAGCAAGGTTAAGAAGGGAGGTGATGATTAGTGATCAGCAGTATGGTTTCATGCCAGGAAAGAGCACTACAGATGCAGTGTTTGCTCTGAGAGTGTTGTTGGAGAAATACAGAGAAGGTCAGAAGGAGTTGCATTGTGTCTTTGTAGACTTGGAGAAAGCATATGACAGGGTGCCTAGAGAAGAGTTGTGGTATTGTATGAGGAAGTTGGGAGTGGCAGAGAAGTATGTAAGAGTGGTACAGGATATGTACGAGGGTAGTGTGACAGTGGTGAGGACTGCAGTGGGAGTGACAGATCCGTTTAAGGTGGAGGTGGGATTACATTAAGGATCAGCTCTGAGTCCTTTCTTATTTGCAGTGGTGATGGACAGGTTGACAGATGAGATCAGACAGGAGGCCCCGTGGACTATGATGTTTGCAGATGACATTGTGATCTGTAGTGAGAGTAGGAATCAGGTTGAGGAGACTCTGGAGAGGTGGAGATATGCTCTAGAGAGCAGAGGAATGAGGGTCAGCAGGGCTAAAACAGAATATATATGTGTAAATGAGAGGGAGGGTAGAGGAATGGTGAGGATGCAGGGAGTAGAGTTGGTAAAGGTGGACGAGTTTAAGTACTTGGGATCAACAGTTCAGAGTAATGGTGAATGTGGAAGAGAGGTGAAGAAGAGAGTACAGGCAGGGTGGAATGGGTGGAGAAGAGTATCAGGAGTGATTTGTGACAGATGGGTACCAGTAAGAGTGAAAGGGAAGGTCTACAAGAGGGTAGTGAGACCAGCTATGTTATATGGGTTGGAGACATCGGCATTGACAAAAAGGCAGGAGTCAGAGCTGGATGTGGCAGAGTTAAAGATGTTAAGATTTGCACTCTGTGTGACTAGTATGGATAGGATTAGGAATCAGTATATTAGAGGGTCAGCTCATGTTGGACTGTTTGGAGACAAAGCAAGAGAAACAAGATTGCGTTGGTTTGGACATGTGCTGAGGAGGGATGATGGGTATATTGGGAAAAAGATGCTAAGGATGGAGCTGCCAGGTAAGAGGAATAGAGGAAGGCCTAAAATAAGGTTTATGGACGTGGTGAGAGAGGACATGCAGGCGGTTGGTGTGACAGAGCAAGATGCAGAGGATAGGAAGAAATGGAAAGAGATGATCCGCTGTGGCGACCCCTAACGGGAAAAGCCGAAAGAGAATGATGAATGACTATTTTATGAGCTAAAAGGTGTTGTATAGCTACTTGTTTAAAACCCTTCCAAGAGATATTTATCGTATCTAGTCATTTAAAAGCTATATACAGTTTCATTAGTTGGAAGATTGTTAAAAGTGTATTTGCTTGTTTTCTTGGTATGTTGGGTGGGAGAATGTGTAATAGAGTGAATTCCCAAGTTAATGTTGATGTTTGATGACCCATTTTTTGGAATTGTACCTTGAGAGAGTTCTAGAGTTTGTAGACACATTTACAGCTCCAAAATACATGGATTAAGTCAGCTATCTTGTCCTTACAGTGTGGGCACAAAGGTGATTTTGATGTGTTAAATCTGTGTAGGATTGCAGGTGTAAAATATGCATTATTACTGATCATGAGCTGAGTGTATGCTAACTTTTTCAGGGGTATAATCTTCAGTGTTAGATTGATATCCTGGCTTATTTGCTTATCATCTATGGATGGTTTAATTTTTCTCCAGTAGTTAGAGAAGAGGAGGTCTTTCTGGTATTTGATTTCATTTATCATTTTATATGAATTAGTAATAGTTTTATTTGTTGTGATAATAGTTTTCCAAAACCTGCTACAAGTTTCTATGTCACTATTGGTCATAGTAGCATTTTGGAGGGTAACTGGAACACAGTTCTTTGATTTGTCTTAGGATTATTATGTGTGATTTAGGGAGGTTTTGGTTGGTCGGTTAAGGATAAATATCTTGGATTGTTTTATCTTTCAGTCTGGGAAAAGGGACCAAGTCCAGCATCTTATTGTTTATTTTTAGATTTGGGTTTTTATGAAGGGGTTGCAGTATTGTCATGGCTTGTCCAAGGTTCAAGAATTGAAAGAGTTTTTGCGCTAAGTTGATAGAATGTTTTAAGGGCTCTATAATGTTATAAGTTTGTATTTCTTTCTGCTTCAGGAATGGAAGTGCTTTGGGATTGAAACCTAGAGCTTTAATATATCTATAATAGATTGTCACCCAAAGAGGAGACCAATTTTCCATTGACGGGTTATGTTCAGCTATTATTAATATTCTGTTAGTGTTAATAATCGAGTAGTGCATTTTAAAATCTGGTAGATTTAGTCCTTCTCTGTTTTTGGGGAGTGTTAATTTTGGATAGGAATTCTGTTTTTTTTTGGGTTCCCATATACATTTTGCTAGGAAGGTATGAATTTGTTTGAAGAATTTATTATGTATTATTGTCTGCGATGTCATGAATATATACATTAGTCTAGGTAAAATGTTCATTTTGATTATTGAAACTTTGGCCAAGAATGGTAGTTTTAGGTTGTTCCCTCTTTTATAGCCTTGCATTATGTTTTGCCATTTAAGGTTTTAAGGTGATTCCCAGTTATTTAGTTTCTTCTTTTATTTTTATTATGTTTAACAATGGTATTAGTGAGATGAGTTTGGGTGTTCAATTGCAGATATTATTTTGTTTATATCAGAATTTGGTGTAGTGCAGTATATGTTCAGATCATCCGCAAATGCAGTGAGGTTTATTTTGAAGTTGTATGTTGATGGAGGATTGTGGTATGTGTTTTGTTTAATGTATAGAAAGAGTGGTTCTAGATATAGGTTAAACAGGAAGGGTGATAATGGGCATCCTTGTCTTCCATTTTTTATTAGAATCCTATTTGACCAAGTTTTATTTATATATAGAGATGTGCATGGGTTGCTATAGAGAGTTTGGATGATCTGAATGAAGTTATTGGGTATATTAAAGTAGGGTAGTGTTTGGATTAAGAATTCTAGGTTAACCCTATCAAATGCCTTGTGGGCATCCACTACCATTGTGTAGATGTTGTATCGGTTAGCGTAGGATATTAGTGCATCTAATGTTAATGTATTGTCACTAGTCTGTGTGGCGTAAAACCGGATTGTTCTGGGGAGATGATTTTCTCTATCTGATTTTTTATTCTGTTTGCAAGTATAGAGGTAAATTATTTTAGTATCTATATTTATGAGGGAGGTGGGTCTGTAGCTGTCGGGGATTTTGGGGTCTGTGTGTTCTTTTAATATAAAAATGGTTTTAGAGGCATTTAAAGTGGATATCATTTATTTTATAGTTTATTATTTAATTCAGTGTATAGTATAGTAGTTTGGCTATCAAGGGGGAAAATGCTTTGTAAAATTCTGAGGTGAGTCCATCCGGACCCAGAGCCTTATGCGCTTTTAAGTGTTTGATTGTTGTAGTAATTTCACTGATGGATGTCGGTTCAGTTATTTTTTTTTGTTGGTCTCAATTTAGTTTAGGGAATTTCAGTTTTTGAAGGAAAAGAGTTCCATCTTCCTTTGAGGTTTGTAGCATTTGTGCTCCACATATTTGAGAGTATATTTGTTCAAATGTTTTAATAATGTCTTCATTTTTTTCTGTAGTTTTTGTCTCTGTAGTTTATTTCTGATATATTGGAGGCATTTTTGTGTTGGGAGATAATTCTGGCCAGAGCTCTAGAAGATATTTGAGCTTCTTCTGCGTAAGTGGCTAACATTCTGGCTTCATAAAAAGATAGGTTCCTGGTTTCTAACATATATAGATCCCTTTGAAATTTTAAAAGTTCTGCTTCTGTTTGGTTCTTGGGGTTATTTATTAGTTCTTTTTTAAGGTGCTCTATTTTTCCCTTTCAGTTGTAATTTTTTATAGTATGCTGCTTTTTTGATAAACAGTCCTCTAATTTGTGCTTTGGTTGCAGCCCATTCTATGTCAGTTGGTACTTGGGAGTTAGTGATACTTGTAAGAGCTATTTTTAGTATTGCTTGTGTTTCTTTTATTACATTAATTTTGGAAAGTAAATTCGGGTTTAATGACCAATTATGACCCCTATTCTCTAAATATATATTTTTGTCCCATTTAATGTTCAGTGTGATTTTGGAGTGATCTGAAAAGAACCTGGTATGTATAGTTATTGTTGGGTCCATGTTAATGAATATGTCAGAAATTAAGAAGTCGTCTATCCTTGACAACATTTTGTGGCATTGTGAATAGAATGTGAATTTCTCTGTTTTATCTTCACTGTTCCCATATTTAAAAGGGTCATATAGTTTGAAATCTTATTTTAGTTCATTAAGGGTTAATGTGGCTTGTTTATTATGCAATTTGGTCAGATTAGATTTATCCTTTTCTGGGTTTTGATACGTGTTCCAGTCGCCTCCAATCACTAGGTAGTGATCTTTAAATTGGTTTAAGGTTGGGTATATAATGACATAAAAAAGTGTTGTTGTGTTGGTTATTACAGGGTGTGTAAACATTAAGTAACATTAAAGGTTTTGGTATTGTAGGACTAGTAAATGTTACGTAACACCATCTTCCCTCCTTGTCAGCTTTGGTTTTAAGTATTTTTTCCTTAAATTGGTTTTTAATTATTATGGCCACCCCAGCACTGTTTGTTTTCCCCTCTGAAGCTATGATTTGACTTATCCATTTCTTTCTGCTAATTTCTGCCCATTGCTCTGCAGTCAAGTGTGCTTCTTGTATTAGTATGAGGTTGGCTGTGGTTTTTAATGTAAGGTGTAAGAATAGTTTTCTTTTCTTCTTGTTTTGGAGCCCTTTAACGTTCCATGATTCTATTTCCCACATTTATTTATTAGGTGTCTTCCTTAGATATATCATGTATATTAGTTTTGTTTTGTTATCTTTGTATGTGTTACTGTGTGATGGTTTAGGAAAGCATCTATTTATCCCCTTCCCTACTCTGTGCCTAACCACTATATCCCTGGACCAGGAATAATCAGGGGGGGGGATAAAGGTTCGTTATTTGGTGTACCTTTATGTCTAATCTTGGAATGTGTTTTCTTTTTAGATATGTTACTATATACAATGCGGACAAAGCTGAACAAACTAGTTCCCTCAACAAACACTGCTACTTCATGTCCCTAGCCTCTTCCAACATATTATTTATACAATTATGGTATTGCATTTAAGGTACAGCATGTATTGTTTTTGTCTTGTGACTAATTCTTTCTAATAGTATTTTTAAAACAGCATATTAATATACATTCCTCAGTAAATTATAGCAATATATATACCATAATAATATTGTTAAACAATCAGTCTTGTCATTTTAACATTTTTCTTTCATTTGACTTCATTTTCCTCCCCTGTATTCAGATTTTGGCCTTCTTTGGTGCCTGTAATGTTTTTCCACATCAGTGTGTGTGGGTTATAAAATATATACTTGGCACCTATTTATCAGGGATAAGAAGTATATACATAGAGAGGAAAAAAAACAGTTTAGCCAAACAGTCTTTCTGCTATAGCTAGCATATTAAGGCTATATTTACATTATCCCAAGATTGTTATTTTACTATTTTCTTGAGATTATTTCTCTCCAGGATCCTTTAACACATTTCTAGTATTTACATAAAACATTTAACATTTTTTTTTCCTTTTTCCTTTTTTTCCCCAATATTAACCTATGAGCTAGCCTGTTTCTGACAGTTTATTTCTTGCCTATTATTTAAGGCTGGATTTTCATTCACCTTCACCTTCACAGTACTAGGTGTACTGTTTTAGTGAATGGTTCAGTTCAACAGTACCTTATTTCTTCAAGGTTTTGCTTGCAGGTTGGTTGACATATATGGTGCAGCTTTCTTCTTTTAGCTGGTGCAGATCAATTTTCATTTTTCAGGCAGTAAAATCTTTTGGAGCTTGCTGACATCCATTTTGTCTGTCTGTTCTTAATGGAGCCCTCAAAATCGTAGGGGGACCAATTTTGCAGACCAATGTCCCAGGAGGAGGTTCCTTCCTATATTCGCACATCGGAAACAGCAGTTGATTTCTGATTCCTACCCAGGCTGTACTTCCTTTTCCTGTGTTTCTCATGGCTCACATTGTGGATTTAAGGGCCTAGACAGCAAGGGGAAGCTTTCAGAGTTGGATCCCAGCTAGAGTGCTCGTGAATGGGGTCGTTTATCATTTTTTGTGGACTTATTTTATTTCTGAAGGTGGAATTTGCTTGAAAACAGCCAGGAATGTCTCTTTTGCCTCTTTGGGGTTAGCGACCATGTACCTCTTTGATGCAGAAGATTAACTGATTTGGATATTTCATCTGGAATTTGATTTTTTTTTCTATTAGGAACCTGCAGTATGGAGAAAGTAGTTGTCTTGCTTGTCTTATTTGTATTGGGAGGTCTTGAACAAAGGAGATTTTATTATTATTCCAGGTGAGTGTGCCTTTTTTCTTTGCTGCCAGTATGATTTTATTTACATCTTGATAGTTTAATATTTTAATATAGACAGGTCTTGGTTTCAGTGGTGTTTGCATTTCCCTCAGGGCTCTCTCTATTGTTACTTGCTGTATTTCTTCAGGTTCCTCTAGCAGGGAATTTATTATTTGCTTGATCGTTGGTATTAGATTGTTATGAAGTACAATTTCAGGTATTCCCCTGATGATGATATTGTTCCTTCGAGATCTTGCTTCTAGGTCTGTTATTTTTGCTTGTAAGTTTTGTATTTTTTTGTCATGGACATCAGTTCTTTGAGAAATAGTCTATTTTTATTTCATTTTCTATTATTTTGGACTCAGGTTTTTCCATTCTGGATAATATTTAGCTGAATGAGTCACCAAAGGTTTGAAATTGTAATAAGTCCTTTATTGCTTGCTGGATAGGTAATAAGGCAGTTTTTATGTCTTGCAGATTAGCTGGCTGGTCTGTCTTGGATTTATTTGTAGTTTTAGAGTTGTCAGTTTGTTTAGTTGTCTTTTTCAGGTGAAGATAGTACTGAGAATTTGGTCTTGGTTGTTGTTTCTATATTATTTTCTTCTTTTGACATTTTGCTGTATAGTGTTTTACCAATCTTGTAGTCAGATGCAGGGCCTTAGTAGCACATGGCTTAAGCTGTTATTCAGAAATCTTAGTTAATCCTGTCATTTCTAAGCTGAATCTCTTGCTTTTTCTTCCTCTCTTGTTTGCTGGATGATATTAGCATTAAATATCTACAGTTATTTCTGTATTATTAATTTTGCATTGCCTTCTGGGTTTGTTTTAATCCAGGGTATATCAGAGAGCTAGGTGATAGCAGTGCTCACAGAACAGCGGCAAGGTACAAAACTGTACTTTTTGAACTCCCTCGAAGTATGTATGCTTGTGATTTTTAACAGACTGTTCTGCCCTTCTTTAACAAACAATTGGTTACCTAAACAAATAATTTTTATTATTTATGTATGTATTAATCTTCATAAAAACTTTTGTTTTTATTTTATGGGTGTGGATACATATACAGGAACTATCTTCATCTTCTCTTTCTCTCTAGTTTTACATTCTGTGCTCATTATTCTTCTAGATGTTCGTGTTACCCTGCTGCAGTCATCACACTTGGGTTATCCTGCCGTCAGGCGGTCCCACAGTCGGCCCGAATTCCAAAGTCTTGGTCCGGCGTCGGTTGCTGTCGCTTCTTCCCTGACGTCAGTGCGTCAGGGGTATACAAGAGGCATCCAACACCATTTTCTTCAGTTTTTCTTGCCGCGTGGTGCCCGAAGCAGAAGCAGTTCGCAAGTGCCGGTCGGCCGACACCTGAGATTTTCGATTTGAATTTCAGTCCGAAGTCTTCAATAAAGCTAAGTACCCCGTTGGGGAACATTTTCTTGCCTGTCCGATGTCAGAAAAAGTTAACAATTGCATTTCTTGTGGGAAACAAATACCTCATAAGGACTTCCATTCCTGTTGTATTCCTTGCCTAGGCCCAGACCACGACGTCACAGGTTGTCGGTTTTGCGCTAAGTTTAATAAATGCACTATCAAATGCTGTTTTGACTTTGCACGTCATTATTTTGGTAGGAAATTCAATTATATCATGCTGTCGGAGCAGCCGACGACCGCTATTCTTAAAAAACGCAAGGATAAGGACAGGCAGCCTAGGAATAAGCCAGACCACGAGGCCTCAGCTGAGCCTGCCGCTGGTTCTCCGGTTTTCAGTAAGGTGCCTACGCAGCCCCTGACGACTGCAGAGCTGGAACACTAGACAGCTGCCGACTCCCACGCGGAGTCTACTAGGCCGACGCAGCCATCTTCTGACACTGGAGCAGATTTAGACACCAGTGCAGAGGAAATGCCTTTGGTTGCAGAAGGTGTCTTCAGACCGACTACTCTCACCACTAAATCTTATGCAAAACTTAAAATTCCTTTAAAACTAAGAAAACTGTTCATCCGTCTACAGGTCAAGGCCCCATGCCTAAGAAACAGATGCTTAAGATGGCTGAAGATTTAATTACCCTTATCAGGGGTTCCCATCCCTCTCCTGATAAAAGACCAAGACAAGAGGAGGATTATGCATCCTCTGACCAGGTTTCTCTCTCCTCAGATTCTTCTGAGGAACAGGATTACACTTTTCCACCTTATGAGGATTCTGATGCTGAAGACTCTATTCCCTCAGCATCTCCCCCTGAAGACTACTCCTTTGGGGAAACATTACATACCATGAGGGAACATTTCCACTGGGAAGGCTAGGATTACTCAGATTCTAAGAAAAGGCTCCGAGAGTTCCTTTTATTACCCCAGCACAGACCTCTTGCTATTCCTCCTGTTTTAGATACTGTGGATGATGTCTGCTTGAGTCTAGTTTAAATCCAGACTCTCTACCTCCTGCTCCAACCAAACCAGACAGATACTACAGAGTACCTGACTCACACAAATTCCTTTATAAAAGCCCTGTAGCTGACCCAGAAACCATATCCCAGGGTCCTAAGGGAGCAAAGGCTTCTATGGCTAATAATCCTGTGCCCTCTAAAAGAGATTCCAGAGCCCTAGATAGATGGGGAAAGAAAATGTACACCTCTGCAACTCTGGCTATGAGAGCATTAAATTGCCAGTTTCACATGCTAAAATATCAACAATTCCTGATGTCTCAGTTAAAACAAAAAATGAGCACACACTCAGAACAGCCTGAGTTCAAGGAAATGCAGGATCTGTTGCATACAGCTGAACAGGTGGGCAAGCATACTTTACAATGCGGATTTGATTCACTGGAAGCTTCCTGTAGAGCAGCTGTTACTGGCTCAGTCATTCGTAGACATGCTTGGTTGAAAGAGCAAACCCTCCCTGACCATGTTAAAGCAAAATTATTAGATGCACCTTTACAACAGGATGTATTATTTGGTGTCAAAGCAGAAGAGGTTTTAAAGAAAATGGAGGATAAGGCTAAATCTATGCAAACGGTCAAGGATTTCTTGCAGGTACAACCCCCTCGCTTCAGCAGAAATTGGCCAACAAAAAATTGGTCCTTTCCAGCTTCAGACAGATCACAGAGGGGCAAATACAGACGCCCAAGGGGCAGAGGTCAGTCACAGGGCCCTTACAAACCTCGCCAATGGGGTTCTGCTACCCAGAAAGGAGGAGAAGATAGGTCCCAAGCTAACAGAAAGCAGACACAATGACTCCATCCTCAAACTACCAAGCAATTCTCTCCTGGCAACACCCTTGGGAGGAAAACTAGCATTTTTTGCAGACAACTGGCACATCATCACAAAAGACAAATGGGTTCTAAACATTGTCCCTCAAGGATACAGATTCCACTTTCATACCTTACCAAGGATCAAAGGAATGCCAAACCTGCCACCACATCAATGGGCAGAGGCACAAAAACAAATTACAGCTCTCATGAACATGAGAGCCATTCAACAGGTACCTACACAGGAGCAGGGACAAGGATCAAGACTCTTCCTAGTGCCAAGAAAGGACAAAGCATGGAGACCCATTCTGGATCTTTCAAATATGAACACCTATCTGCAAGTACAAAAATTCAAGATGCTAACACTACAGCAGCTTCTTCACATGCTGGGCAAGAATGCTTGGTTAGTCACTTTGGACCTCAAGGAGGCATACCTGCATGTCCCTATCAGACACAATTGCAGAAGATACCTCCGCTTCATTGCAGGTTCAACACATTACAAATTACATTACAAATTACAAATTCACTGCACTGCCCTTTGGCTTATCTACTGCGCCCAGGGTCTTCACAAAATGCCTGGCACCAGTAATTGCATACTGCAGACAAAGAGGAATTCAAATATACCCATATCTGGATGACTGTCTTATTCAAGCAGAAAGCAAGGACATTCTTTTACAGCATCTGGCATTTGTCAAACACCTTCTAAGTTGCCTAGGGTACACAGTAAACGAAAAAAAAATCAAAACTAGTGCCCTCACAAAACATAACATTCCTGGGTGCCAGCTTGAATACAACGGCCCAGATGGCTTATCTCACGCCAGACAAACAATGACAACTGTCTCAATATTTCAAAATAATGGCAACAAAGACCCAACTCCCTGCAAGAAAAATTCTGCAGGCCTTGGGATTCATGGCATCTTGCATTTTACTAATACCATTTGCAGAACTGCATATGAAGAAATTACAATGGTACCTGAAAAGTGTATGGCCTCCACACAGCCACAGCTTGGAAACAATGTTTCCACTCATTCCCTGCCTTCAACAGGAGTTTCTATGGTGGGCACAGGCATGTCACCTCAACAAGGGTCAGCCTTTCACCCTACCCACAACCCAGCAAACTATGACAACAGATGCATCGGACTATGCCTGGGGAGCACACATGGCAGGACAGTGCATTCAGGACAAATGGACTACAGATCAGAGACACCTGCATATCAATCAAAAATAAATGCTAGCAGTGCAGAATGCCCTAACAGCTTTCAAGGACCTTCTACACCCAGGACAACTACTAATAAGGACAGACAACACCACAGTTATGTGATACATAAACAAGCAAGGGGGCACACATTCCTACTCTCTATGCAGACAAGCAATGACCTTGTGGAATACTGCACTGTCTTACCAGGTTCAATTACAAGCACAGTTCCTGCCAGGAAAGAAAAACACATTGGCAGATGAGCTAAGCAGAAACATCATGGATCCACACGAATGGAAACTAGATCCACAAGTATTTGCAATGGTAGCTCAAAAATGGGGACGCCCAGACATAGATCTGTTTGCAAGCTCCCACAACCACCAACTTCAAAAATTTTGCACAAGGACCTTTTTTCCATCCACTAGCTTGGAAAGTGGACGCTCTCTCATTCAGTTGGAAAACATTAACAGTGTATGCCTTCCCTCCACTGCCTCTTCTAGCAAAGGTACTGCTGAAAGTCAGATTAGAGAGGCCACAAATGATTCTCATTGCACCAGATTGGCCACACCAACATTGGTATCCAATTTTAAGGACCATGGTCCAGGGCCCACCGTGGATTTTGCCACAAATACCTCACATGCTCACCCAGCGAGACAATCTGATTCTACACAGCCAGTTCAAGACTTTAAACCTGGCTGCTTGGCAAATTACCTAAACAACCAGCCAACACCTTTATTCAAAGCTGTTATGGATGTCATTCTGGAGGCCAGGAGGCCCAGCACCAGGAAAATCTATTCAGACAAATGGAAAAGATTTTGCTCCTGGAACCAGGCTAAAGGCCTAAATCCCCTGGAGCCGAACATTCCTCAGATTCTACAATATTTAAGTGAAATGTTACACAAAGGACTTTCCTTTTCATCTATTAAGATCCACGCCTCAGCAATTTCAGCTCATTACAGCACGGATCCTCCTTTATTTTCACATCCACTCCTAAGACAGTACCTCAGAGGGGCTAAGAACTTAAGACCGCCAAGGAGAGCTCCAACACCTACTTGGGATCTCAACTTTGTCCTGGAAAAGCTTACACTGCCACCCTTTGAACCAGCTTTTTCAACTGATTTAAAATTTCTTTCATGGAAAACTGCCCTACTACTAGCAATAACCTCAGCTAGAAGAGTCTCAGAGCTACAGGCACTAATGGTAGTGGAACCTTTCCTCATTTTTCATCAAGACAGAGTTTCTCTACGAACTAATCCTTCCTTTATGCCAAAGGTGGTATCCAGTGTGGCCCTAAACCAAACCATTCACTTGCCCACCTTCTTCCCAAATCCCCAGAACAAAGGAGAAAGACTCCTTGACTCTTTGGACATTCACAGGCAATTACGTTACTACTTGGATAAAACTAAGGCTTTCAGAAAAACTGACCAGCTCTTTGTAGCCTATGCCACAGGATCACAAGGAAAAGCTATCTCAAAACAGACCATTTCTAAATGGATAGGACATTGCATACGTTTCTGCTACACACATCATGGGAAACCAGTACCTGCTAACATTATGTCCCACTCCACCAGGGCTACAGCTACATCAGCAGCCTTTCTCAGGGGAGTGCCAACCAAGGATATTCTGGAAGCTGCTACTTGGAGTTCAGTGCACACCTTCACCAAACACTATCACTTACCTCTTTACTCTAAGACTAGAGCTGATTTTGCCACTGCAGTTTTGCAGGGACTACTAGCCTCTTCTAACCCTGTTTGACTCCACCTCCCCTCCTTAGCTTTGGGATTCAACCCAAGTGTGATGACTGCAGCAGGGTAACACGATGAACATAGTACAGTTTTGTACCTACCATAAATGTAGATGTTCCAGTGTTCACCCTGCTGCAGTCCAGGTTACCCTCCCTCCATCCCCTCTGAACTAGCTGAACTTATCTCTACCACTTTATCCTATACTACCTCTGTGGTGTATTTGCTTGCACCTAAGGGTTTTGTTTTATTTTTATATAGCCATATGTATATATATATATATATATATATATATATATATATATATATATATATATATATATATATATATATATATATATATATATATATATATATATATATATATATATATATATATATATATATATATATATATATATATATATTTTGCCTACCTTTTGGGGGCATCTGACATCTGGGGCAAGAAAAACTGAAGAAAATGGCATCGGATGCCTCTTATATACCCCCGATGCACTGACGTCAGGGAAGAAGCGACAGCAACCGACGCCAGACCATAGGGTTGCCACCTTCGTTCACGGCTAAAACCGGAGCCACGCCATGCCCCTTGTGTCACCAGTAACCCCGCCCACCCCCTCTCCCGCCAACATACCGCCTATTTTGTGATGTCACGACAGCATCACTCAACGGGAACGCCCTCTTTTTTCGTTCCCGCCGCCTGCTTTTGGCTGATTTGCTATGCTTTTCTGTAAAAAAAAGCATAGTAAATCAGCCGATCAACGGGAACGCCTCTTTTTTTCGCCCCCGCCGCCTGCTTTTGGCTGATTTGCTATGCTTTTCTGTAAGAAAAGCATAGTAAATCAGCCGATTTACAAACTCCGATAGTCTGTTTCCTTTTTGAAACAGAATACCGGAGTTTGTACAGTGTTTTCCGGACTACCGGAGAATCAGTTTGATTTCCTGATAGTCCGGAAAAAAAACGGAGGGGTGGCAAGCCTACCAGACCAAGACTTTGGAATTTGGGCCGACTGCGGGAACGCCTGACGGCAGGATATCCTAATTGTGATGACTGCAGCAGGGTGAACACTCGACCATCTACATTTATAGTAGGTACAAAACTGTACTTTTCTATTTCCCCAGATCCTGTTATCTGTTTGTTTCCATTCTAACTCAGCGTGCTGCTTCAAAATATTTCTTCTGCACCAAATGAAAAAAAATTCCCTTTTCTATTTTAGTATTCTATCTTTTTAATCCTGCTAAATGTTCTCTCTTTTCCTTTATCCAAGTAGACTGTTTTTTTTATTTTTTATATTTAATGCTATTTACCTTAACTGATATTTTTTATCATCTTATATATTTTTTCCTTCCTGTTTTTCCTCTTGCTTACTGTTTGTCAAGTAATCATTTTCCTTTATGCATTTCCCCACTTTCTTCTTCTGAATTTGGAATCCCTGATTCTCCATGTAAAACCTGAAATCTGTTTTCCTGACTATCCTCTTTTACATTTATATATGCACCCTACCCATTTTGCATAATTTTTCCTCTTTGTCATTATATTATCTTTGTCACCCCCCAATTGCTTTCTTCTATCATTACTACTGGCTAGCTTTTCTTTTTATTCTCCTCATATTCTCTCCTTACACAGATTTATGGCCAGTATTGTTTGTGGTGGTCTTGATATCATGTGTGTTTTGGTGTGCATTCCTTTCTTAAATGGCATTTCTTGTTTATATAATTAAAACATACAAGGCCCTCCATGTTACTAGTAAAACTTTGCTTTATATTAATTAATTTCATTATTTTTGGCTGGCTTCTATATCTTAAATCACCTATTTCTATTCAATTAGATAATATTTTCTAAATTTCAGTTTTCCTTCTGTCATTTTTAATTGTACATTAATATTGCACCCTGCATTCTCTATTCCACATTTGCCTTTAATCATTATTTCCCACACACTTCCACAGAATGGATTTATACTGTCCAAAATGTCCTTGGTTTCTGCTACTTGACATCTAAAAAAGTAGTCATGTGATTAATAATCCGAATGTAATATATGAATTGCTTCCACAGATGAACATTTTTATTTCCATATATTTTTTAATAAAAAGCGTAGTTTTGCCTCCAATTGAAAGACAACATTATAAAGAAGTTTGCACAACATGTCTTTATGGCTGTTCATCTCCTATGTCTTTTCCCATTAATTCTAAATAGCTTAACCATAAACATACTTGGAAGTGTCAGATCATTAGTCCCAGTGTACTGCAATTATATAACATTTTCTCAATTTGTTTTTAAATATATTGGCTTGCCACTCTGGCAACAATTCTTTCTCCAGAATCATCAGTATTTCTGTCTCCAGGTCATTTGTCCTGTACATCTTTCTCTTCTTTAGCTTCCTTCTGGCATCCAACATCATTCCTTTCGCACCACATCTTGTTGAGGTACATTTTTGCCCCGTGGCATCTTCTCAATCCCCTGTATAGATTATTTCTCCTTGAGCCTCTTGTGCATTGCTGTTAATTTCATTTTAAAATCAGAACCAATTACAAGAATAATTAAAGACAAAGACCCCAAATCAGCTCAGCTCTTGGACACACTTTGTATGTTGGCAGTATTCATTTAGAAAGTTAATAGAAAAATTTATTTATATTAATATTAACTGTAATATTTGGAATTATTTCTTAGTATTAACCCTCCCTTTTTGTATCAAATAATTGCATATTTTTATGGGGGCAAAAGCAGCATTCGTAGGCAAAAATTGGGATCAGAGAAGTTGCTGCAAATCAAGGACACGAGAGGTTTGCTGTCTCGTACTTCCAGCCACTTGCTCTGTATAACAGTGACTTGTGAGTCAGACACTGCAGCTGACTGCGCCATTCTTTTGCACTTGGCATCACAGCTCCAGTATCTGACCTAACTCTTCACACGTTATACTCCTCATGGTACATTTGATAGATTAGTACAGCTTTTGTTGCATATAATAAACATACTGATTTAAGGGATTTGATTCCACAGACCTAGAATGTTTTAGAAAATACAAGTCAAGAAAAAGAGGATAGAGTAATACAGTTTGGGTTTGAGACAGAAATTGAATTATTTAGTATGTTAAGGAATGACCTAACTCATTTTCATGGTATATGAATATGGAAAATGATTGCTAGTTGTCACATGTTTTAAATTTTAACTAAAGAAAATGTATCCCTTTTATTCTGTCCCTTTTTCATGACTTGTATTTTCTAAAACCTTCGATGTCTGTGAAATCAAAGCTATTAAATCAGTCTATTATGTGCAGCAAAAACCTGTTCTATTCTACCAAATGTACGATGAAGATACCATAACACTTCTTAATATCCATGTTGATTTTTCCACACCCATTTCTTCTACACATTCTCCCCACATAATTTGCAGATACATAATTTTAAACCATTCCCATCCCATCTTCTTAGAGTTAAAGCATTTTTAATTGTTTGGGGTAGAGGAATCTCTGGTGTTCTAACCAGATTCCCCCATCTATTAAAAATACCACCTCAGTTCTCCTCTGAAGTAGACTACAAACCTAATGGGACTAATCCAATCAAGAAAAATAAATAATAATGATAAATAAGTAGAAATAATAAGATAATGCAAGAAGTGCCGTGATTATGCTCCAAAGTTGGGGAAAAACACAACCTTGTTCTGTACCTTTCTTACATAAGAAAGGTGCTTAACAATTTTTTTTGTGCTTACATGTGTGTATGGTTCCCTTTAACATCAGTCAACCAGCCTGGCTTCCCGGTGCCTCACATCTACAGTGGGTCTACCAGCTAATCTCCTGTTCCCCAGACCTAGTCTAGTATTGCTGAGGCTGGTTGTGGATCCTAACGACATCCTGCAGACTTGTCTGTCTTTGCATCTATCCATTTTTTTTCTTTTATATGTCTTACCCACCCCACCCCCCTCTCCCATGCTCATTGACTATGTCTGAGGACGACTCTCATTTTTGGATCACACCTCCCCATAGAGAGCTTCAATGATGAATGCACTCCCACCCACAGTGGGTATGCCGATCCCTCCCTTCTTCTCCATAAGTTGCCCAAGCTGATAATCACACCTGGGTTGCCTGGGATATAGTTAGGGTTTTATCCCTCTACTTCACTGGACAGACCTTAACAAAGTTTTGTTAAGCAATTTTCAGCACTGTTATACCTGTTTTCTAATGCTGCAGCATAAGAGTTGCCACCACAGAACAGCATTCAAAGCATTTTCACAGCTTTAAATGCTATTGTACATGTTGCTCCTACATTTTTCCACAGTTTTGTGTGTGTGTGTGTGTGTGTGTGTGTGTGTGTGTGTGTGTGTGTGTGTGTGTGTGTGTGTATCTATATATACACATATACATATACATACATACATACATACATATGTTTGTATGTAAATGTGTCAGATTGAAGTGTATTAACAGCTTTAAAAGTCATTCATAAATTAGTCACTTGCAGCTTTAAAAGTCATTCATAAATTAGACAGTCACTTCCTGCTGCTGGCCGTCTGTCTGCAGTTTTATGGTTTCCAAGCTATTAAGCAGTTTGCACTTCTGCGCTTTTTTCTGTAACTGGTAGTACATGAAGCAAATAAAGCTGCATGTACTCCAAAGAATTATGATTGGGTCTCTGCAATCAAAATTGCTTGCATTCTTGACAAGGTTGTCAGTATTCACCTCCTGTGCTTTGCGTAACTCTGCTGTTCATCCACGTCTTGAACATGTAATGTAGAGGATTTTGATCAGGTTGCTGATCATAACCTGTTTATTATGCATTTGAGACATGGATGCCAAGAAATTGTTTGAGAAGTGAATTTTTTGACATCCATATTGAGAGCACATAATAAAGAGTTATGATTAATGACATGATCATAATTCTTTGTAGTGCATGGAGCTTTATCTGCTCCATGTACTGATAGTTACAGAAAAAAGTGTTTCATGGCTTTCAAAGCTATAAAGCACTAAGGAGGACACCATCAGAAAGGCAGTGTAACGATTTCCGTTAGGTTTACACTCGTCTTTCACGGCTCTCAATGGTCCATATTTTCACAGGATGTCCAGATTTTTGCCTCATTTGCTTGTTCTTTTTGTAGTTGACAAGTCACAGAGGACTGTAGTCACTGAATAGTGACACACATTTGAGTTTCAGAGTTTGTACATTAAAAAAAAAAAAACTTTCAGTGAACACATCATAGCTGCTGTCTAATTTGTAAATGGAAAGGACACATTATCCCCTCAGACAGTAATTCTACTGCTTTCATTTATTGATCAATACTGGCACATTTGACTGTCTACCTCTAGACCTGACTGTAACAACTTCAGCCGGGGGTGCTTAACAGTTGTTAAGGTTGTGTCACACACCACTTTTATGCTTAACCGATTTGTCTTTTAGTGAATTTTGGACCATAATCACCACGCTGCATGCACTACAAGTTTGTTATGACTGGAGACCTCCTCATTTCCTGTATGCCACATGACTTGTTTATGATTATTGTATTAGGAATAGTGGTACATCCAGTGAAGCAGTCCAGTGTGCAAGCAAGATGAATGTGCCTACACTTTATGAGGACTAGCATACGCAGGCTTCACATACTGTAGCTGCAGTGCCACTGAAGTAACCCTGTCAACTGTAGCAACACAGTCAGAAGGGAGTGATTTTTTTATGAAGCATGTTGTTCAGAATAATTCTATGTCAGACAAGCAATGAAGTAAAAATCCATTTCATATTCTTAAAGGACTACCAGGTCATTTTTATGTGGCCACAAGAACTGAGACAAAATGTAGAAGAATGCTGTTTCCTTTGAATAGCAGTATGTTAGAATGAGGTTGCAATGGATGATAAATCAGGATTATATCCTTCCTTAACTGATATGTGAACTAGTTGTAATTCACTAAAACTTTATCTGACTTTACCTTCTTTCTTGGATGTTGGCCATTGTATCTGTCCATAGTTTATGGCATTTGGGTGCCCTTTAGAAACCTGGCAGAATGTAGTAGTATGTCATGACAACTTACAACTTGGAACCACATATGTAGTTGTTATCAAAACTTTAACATTAAAAGAATTGTGGTATCCGTCTTAAAGTGTGTCCCTAATATCACACATCTGCAGCCCTTAGCTATGAACAGATCTGTAGTGTTTACATTCTCCTCTATCTGTGTGAATTTATGTATTTAGTTTGAGAATTGTGTAGGTATGGTCACTGATCTAAATGCTACTACTTGAGAACTGACATGATCATCGAGGCTATTTGACTGACGTAGGTATTCTGTTTAAAAAAATCTTAGCTTACAGTGTTACAAAAGTTCTGAAGTTTGTCACTTTTCTGTATGAATACCATTTATAATTTGTGGCTGGCCAGCTGACTGTAGGCATTTGCAAGGCATGTGATGTTTTTTTTTCATGAATTGTGAGGCGGTGCAGTGAAAAGATCATATAGGGGTCATATATATGCATGGTAAACAGTCTTTATGTGTTGAAACAGTAAGGAACTTAATTACAGAATTATGACTTACTTTATGACAAACTGACTATGTAAAATTCTGAATGATATGCAGAATGACTGGAATCCTTTTCAGAAAATATGAAATTTATGTCTGAATAAGTCATTACTGCACCATACCATTTGCTGAATATAGACGCATTGATATTTTATATTTTGATTATAAACCTTGTCCCTCTTGCATATAATCTTCAGGCATTCAGCCTTGCTGGTTCAAAAATCCATGTAACAGAGCACCACTTTACTACCGCAGAACTGCATTACTCCTCCCTTACCCAGTTGGCGTATTTATTAATTTTGCCATGTTGCTGTATGCCTGCACTAGGGGAACTTTTAGGGCAGCATTTATGCCTTGTCACACAAGGTGTTTTTACCTCTATGTACGTCCGTGTGATGGGCATGAAACATGACGTGAGTAAAGCAACTAAAGGCTATAAGTACAGCAGTAACCTCAAGTACAAGGCCACTTATTTGGCCTGGAGTAGTATCAATATGTAATCATTTTTAAAATGTGTGTGTATATACACACACACACACACACACACACACACAGTAAATGCTTTCATTCTCTTGTGTGTAGTATTTTTCTCACTATCACTATCTTAACCAGAAGACTCTCTTCAACCATCTTTATAATTCTGTTGCACCAACAAGCTAAACTATTGTACCACTGATAGTTTGAAATTTTAATTAACAAAAATACTTGTTAAAGTGTTTAGATTTGTCACAGATATACACTTAGAAAGAGTTACAAAATCAGAGAACTGTTTACATATACAGTTTGCCTTACTTCTCTAATGTATGGCTACTACTTATGAGGCATACTTATTCCTAATGTCTTATTTTGTGGAGGTAGGTGTTTATTTAGAAGTACAGTCTCTTCATGAATGGAGTCTAGTAAGACAGATTTCTCGCACTCCAGATGTCTTACTTGTCTTGAGATGGAAATATTGGTGCAATCCTCTGAACAAACCAAATTAACCCCTTAAGTATGTCTGTTGATAACCTGTCCTTGACTTTCTGGGGTCTTGTGATATGGTGTGTCATCGGGTGCCCCTATAACATTGAGCAGTCCTCCTTTGCCAATCAAGGACCTATAGCTTTTAAGAAATTCATTGCTGCAGCTGTCAGGAAGGTGATGTACTGGGATATTAGATCTTCTCTCCACACTTCTCCCAACTGCTTATGCTAAGGATTTCCCCTGCTTATGGGGCCCCGGTCCAAAGAGGTAAATCAGACAGGTGTTGGGGAAAGTGGAACATATGTTCAAGGAGAGGCTGTAGGATATGGCTGATAGTAGACAGCTGCAGTGGGAACAAATAGATTGATTAGATAGATAAACAGAAGGACAGAAACTTAATGCACTGTTTGTGTTTTTATATATAGCACTTCCGTGCCTCATTTCGTAAGAGGTAGTACTAGACACTGTTTCATGTCTGTGCTTTGTGTTTTTATTAACTGCAAGAATATCTGAGTTATTAGTCCCCTATATCTTGATACATTCCCAAAATGAAACTGTAGTTTTTAACTTTAACATGAGTATCTCCTACTTTTGATGTTGGGAAGTGAACTGTAGGTGATATACTGATACTTAACTGAAAATAAGTTGATGTTTCTATGTATAGCTGTAGAATAACTCAGAACTCTGAGCCTTAGTAATATACCATTCTCTTATCCAGGTTATATGGAAATTGTTTTTGATGTACTGTTCATAATATTCAGAAACTTGCCATATTTTGTTGGACTCGCTATACTTTTCAGAGATATAGCGTACTAAAGTTGTGTTTCTGAACATACACTCAGTTCACTTGCCAAAAAAAGCTTTGTGTAACTGTACAGAAAAAAACAAGTTCACTTGACACAGTTTTGTTGGGCTGTTTGGCTAATAGAAAGTAGGTGCAGTTTGAAAACTCGAGCTGTTCATTTATAGCTCTTTTACAGTGTGAAAAGAGCCTTGAACATTTTTGTGGAATGGATTTAGTGCAAGTCAGCAAAATATATAACATATGATCGTAGTTGTGCTTGTCATTTTGATGGCCGTTATGAGAGATGTTGACCATAATACAGTAAGCTCAGCAGTTTAACCTGTTTTTTTCCTTCAAAACAAACTGTTAACCTTGGCAGCATATAGGCCAGTAAATAAAAATGCATGGTTGAAACTTGTAGTTGATACATGAAAACTGATTGTGCCCAAGTTGTAGCTGAATTGTCCAGAATTGTAAAAAAAAAAATAAATTTACCTTGCACACTGTCCTTTTCAAACTTGAAATATTACCACTTATAGTAAAAATTCTTACATGGCACTGAGAGGCAATATAGTTTTGAATGGCTGAATGCTCAAAGTGACCCTTTAATTAAACTGTTACACACATTTATTGAAATGTTTTAAGAGTTTCTGCTTTTGTGGATGCCATTGTGTTTATTCTTTCAGTACTGCATTTTTTTCTCATGGATGTGTGTGCTACTGGATTTTCTGTATTTCTTCTTGACTTGTATTGTAGGATAAAAGACTGATTAGCTCTGTAACCACCATCTTTGTGCTTTGTCATACATAAATGTGATATAGAATGATTTCCATTAGCAGCTGGCTAAGCTAACAGTTTTGGAGTAACTGTAACAAGGTGCTATAGCTGGTGTCCACTGCATTTGACAATCACTAAAGTAAAGCGCAGTAATGTAATGTGCACAGCTTGTTAGGTTAGACAAACATATTGTTGCTGTTATTATTATTATTATTATTAAATCATCTGGGGTTTGGTCATGGCCTTTTGTCACTGTGTGGAATTTACATGGTCTTCCCTTTTGGTGAGTGTGTGTTTTCTCTGGATATTGAAGTTGCTTCCCAAAAGCATGCTGTTCAATTTACTAAGAGTGTTTTAGGAGGACTAATTCTCTTAACTGGATAGCTAAAGATGAAAAAAAGTAAAATCTAAGGGACTTATGAAAGCTGCTTCCTGTACTCTTAGAGTTTGATTCCCTCAGCCTGCATTATTTGACCGTGTGCCTCTGAGAAACTCACTTAACCAGACAGTGCTTCCAGGCTGATTCTGAAAAAAGGGGCATGTGGATCGGTGCTATAGCCCAATTAACAAATACAAATTAAAAGATAAATAAAAAGCAGTGGGATCATTTTTTGAAGCATTAAGAATCAGAAATGTCTATTTCTTTCAGTTTTGGGGCACAGAGCTGTTACATTGGTTATAAGTCCTACCATGATGCATACCGTCTTTGTTCAGCAGTTTTTCTGCAATTCTGAATAGCAGAGTGGATATTCTAGTTGTCTAGTCTGACTTTGGCCTGATTATGCTGTTTCTTTTCATTTCTGCCTTATCCATAAGACTCTGTCTCCTTTTCCACCTTCACATTGGACACCGCCTCCTGGATACTGTCAGTTTGATATTCTTCAGCCATGACTTTGGCAGAGAAGCTTTTGATAGTGTACTGATGGAATGCAGTGATGAAGTTGTTAATCTGTGCCTATAGAATGTGCAAGATAAATTTGTACTTGATGGTATTCACTTAATAGATTAGATTTACAACGAGATAATAACAAAGGAATAATTTCAGTCACCTAATGAGTGCTGCCAGTCTTTACTGATGATTTTTGAATGAACCAGGGATAGAGAGACTGATGAGTGATATAGCCAGCCTTGTAGGCAAACCTGAGCAGTTCATAGGTGTGTACTAGGCTAATTGCCCTGGAGCCTTTGCAAGCCTAGCCCATAGGATTACTCTGGCATCATGCCACCCGACCTTAGTTCCTAGTGCCTCTGTCAAGTAAAGCCACTGGAGTGTTCCCCGGGGTGAATTTTATAATGTCCTTCAAGGACTGGCCTCGGCTGGTGTCGCACTTCACCCGACGTCATAGCTGCAGTTATTCGGGTATAAAGGCATCAGCCGACACCATTTTCCTCAGTCTTTCTTGCCGCGTGGCGCCCGAAGCAGAAGCTGTTCGCAAGTGCCGGTCAGTCAGATCCAGAGATTACTACTACCAAATACTACTTCGAAGACTTCTAAAAAGCTAAGTACCCCGTTGGGGACTCTTTCTTGCCTCAGCCGATGTCAGAGAAAGTGAATAACTGTTTATCTTGTGGGAAACAAATACCTCATAAAGATTTCCACTCCTACTGTATACATTGCTTAGGCCCAGACCACGACGTAGCAGCTTGTCTAGCCTGCGCTTCTTTTAACCGACGGACACTTAGACGCCGGTCGGAGTTTGCTGAACAAATTTTCGGCTCTGATTTTGCCTACATTATGCCGTCGTAAAACGAAAAGAAAAGGACCGACACCCGCGGTCTCGGCCGAAACCGCGATTAAGCAAACCGCGAGTGTCTCGGTTTCGGCTGAAACCGAGCAAGTGGTTCTTTCTCCAGCCGAAACCATGCCTTCTACCGAGGCCTCCTCTAACCTGGCAGAATCTGCTTCTGAAATCCAGCCTTCTGTTGCGGTTTCTCAGGAATTATCAGACACAATTCCCCTGGATATTTCAACCCCTGCACGTGGAGCTGCTAGGCCTCCTGCAGCCATGTCTATTAAGGCCTTTGCCAGGGCTAAAGCAGCCAAAGCTTCAAAATCTGTGCCTGCCAAACCCCCCTCACACAGGCCCAGCACTAGCTCTCATATGCTATCTTTGGCTGAGGATTTAATTTCTTTAATTCGTGGATCCCAGCCTCATCCAGACAGGTCCTCTCTCCCTTCTCCAGAAAAGAGACCTAGAGCAGAGCCCCCTGAACCAGTATCCACTGATGGTTCCTCTGATGAATCAGAACATACAGACCTTCCTGAGGCTTCTTATTCTCCTTACGAAGACTCTGATGCTGAAGAGTCCATTCCTTCAGCCTCTCCACCTGAGGAATTTTCCTTTGGGGAAACCTTGCATGCTATGAGGGAACAATTTCAGTGGCAGGGCCAAGATTTCTCAGACTCCAGAAAAAGGCTTAGAACCTTTCTACATTTGCCACAACATAGGCCTTTAGCTATACCTCCAGTTCTTTCTGTTGTAGATGATGCATTTAATGATGCTTGCACTGCTCCTGATTCATTACCTCCGGCTCCTGCTAAGCCCGATAGGTTCTACAGGGTCCCGGACACTCATCACCATTTATACAAGGCTCCTTTTGCAGATCCAGAGACCATCGCCCAGGGCCCTAAAGCTGTAGCTGCTACTTCTACTAAAACCCACTCCCTCTGAAAGGGAATCCAGGTCCTTAGAGAGATGGGGTAAAAAGTTTACACTTCTGCTACCTTGTCAGCTAGGGCTTTGAACTGCCAATTTCATATGATTCAATTTCAAGAGTTTATGCTTGACCAGTTAACTAAAGAGCTTTCCTCTGAAGAATCTTTAGATAAAAAATATGTTCAGGAAATGGTACATAACATACAGCAGGTTAGTAACCATTCTTTAAAATGTGGCTATGATGCACTGGAAGCTTCCTTTAGATCAGCCATGACTGGCACAGTTATCAGGAGACATGCATGGTTGAAAGAACAGGCATTACCAGACCATGTCAAATCAAAGCTTTTGGATGCACCCATGGACAAGGTAAATTTATTTGGTTCCCCTGCTCAGCAGGTGCTAAAAAAGATGGAAGAGAAGGCGAAATCTGTACAAACTGTGAAAGATTTCTTACAGGTTCAACCTCCAAGGTTTAGCAGAAACTGGCCATCCAAGAATTGGTCCTTTCCGGACTCCTCTAAGGCTCAGAGAGGCAGGAATAGGCGTTCAAGAGGCAGAAACCAATCCAGGGGTGCCTACAGGGGACGCCAGTGGCAAAGTAACAACCAGCGAGGCACAGACGCAGCCACCACCACTACAACAACTCAATCACAGTGACTTGACAGTGGCACCGCCTACCAGGGAACAACTAGAAGCACCCTTAGGCGGAAAACTAACCTTATTCTCAAAAAACTGGCATTGCATCACAAGGGAAAAATGGATTTTGCAAACTATAGACCAAGGTTACAGGTTCCATTTCCATACTCTACCAGGGAAGAGAGGAATGACAAACCTACCACCTACTCAAAGGACAGAAGCTCTAAAACAAATATCTCCGCTATTAAGAATGAGAGCTGTGGAAAAGGGTACCATCTATGGAGCAAGGAAAGGGATTTTACTCCAGACTCTTCCTGGTACCAAGAAAAGAAAACAAATGGAGACCCATTCTAGACCTATCCGCTTTAAACACATTCCTTATTGTTCCAAAATTCAAAATGCTGACCCTACAGCAGCTTCTTCCCATGCTGGGCAAGGAGTCTTGGCTGGTAACTCTAGATCTCAAGGAGGCATACCTGCACGTCCCCATAAGACCAATTTGCAGAAGATACCTCAGATTTCTTGCAGGATCAGAGCATTATCAATTTTCAGCATTGCCCTTTGGCTTATCTACTGCCCAGCGTGTTCACGAAATGCCTGGCATCAGTAATTGCTCATTGCAGACTTCAGGGAATCCAAATTTATCCCTACCTGGACGACTGCCTGATACAAGCGGACAACAAAAGCAAGCTAGCAGAAGACTTACAAAGAGTCATTTACCTGCTGCAAGCCTTGGGATATACAGTCAATATAAAAGTCAAGGCTGATTCCATCCCAAAGAATAACCTTTCTGGGTGCAGAGCTGGACACATCAAAACAAATGGCATTCCTAACTGCAGAAAAGAAAGAGCAACTACCTCTCTACTTCTTGGCATTAACAAAGCAGAACCACCTAACTGCAAGAAAAGTACTGCAAGCTCTAGGCTTCATGGCATCCTGCATAATTCTGGTCCCTCATGCCAGACTGCATATGAGAAAGCTACAGTGGTACCTAAGGAATTTGTGGTCCCAACACAAGCACAGCCTAGAAACCAAAATCCCAATAATCCCATGCCTGAAACAAGAGTTCCTATGGTGGGCTCAGGCCTGTCAATCAAACACAGGATTGCCCTTCTGCAACAGCCAACCAAGCCAAACCATCACGACAGATGCCTCAGACCTCGGTTGGGGAGCACACATGCAGGGCAAGTGCATACAAGGCTTATGGACTCAAGACCAGCTGCCTACACATAAATCTAAAGGAAATGCTGGCAGTAAAATTGGCAATCCAGTCATTCAGACCATTTCTCCAAGAAGGTCAGTTGATGATAAGGACAGACAACACCACAGTTATGTGGTACATCAACAAACAGGGGGGCACCCATTCATATCCTCTATGCCGGCTGGCACTGGACCTATGGGATGTGGCCCTGAGCTACAACATTTAGTTACAAGCAATTTTTGTACCGGGAAAAGAAAACATTCTAGCAGACATATTAAGCAGAACAACCACAGATGCCCACGAATGGATGCTTCATCCGGACATCTTCAAAGCCATCACAAGGGAATGGGGATTACCACAAATAGACTTGTTTGCATCCTCATTCAATCACCAGCTAAAGAAATTCTGCACAAGGAAGTACCACCCACTTGCTTGGAAGGTGGACTCCCTATCTTTCAGTTGGAAAAACCTGACAGCATACGCATTTCCACCACTTCCTTTGATGCACAAGGTGCTTCTGAAGATCAAAGAGGACCGTCCAAGGATCATTCTGATAGCTCCAGACTGGCCAAGACAACATTGGTACCCATTGCTGAGGAGCATGTCTCGGGAACAAATATGGACACTACCCCTGATCCCATTACTGTTAACACAGAACAACTACAACATCCTGCATCCAAACCTGAAAACTCTGCAGCTAACTGCCTGGAACATTACATAACAGCAATTAACCCAAACTTATCCCAAAGGGTTAAAGACATAATCCTGGAGGCGCGCAGACCTTCAACAAGAAAGAATTATGCAGCAAAATGGAAAAGATATCTCATTTGGAGTACTGCAAAGGGAGAAGATGTGACTCTGGTAAACATGGCCAACATCCTGGAGTACTTGGCAGAGCTCTTCCACACAGGCCTGTCCTATTCTTCCATCAAGATACATGCATCAGCTATTTCAGCACAATATAGCTTGGATCCTCCTGTCTTCTCTCATCCCCTGCTCAGACAGTTTCTGAGAGGAATTAAAAATGTAAAACCTCCCAGGAAACCACCATTGCCAGCATGGGACTTGAACTTTGTGCTAGAAAAATTGACACTTCCTCCTTTCGAACCAGCAGCAACAGCAGAATTACAATACTTATCCTGGAAGACTGCTTTCCTGCTGGCAATGACTTCAGCAAGAAGGGTCTCTGAACTACAGGCATTAATGGCAGTACAACCCTTCCTGATCTTCCATCAAGATAGAGTGTCCATGAGAACAAATCCTACATTTATGCCTAAGGTGGTATCCAGGGTGTCATTAAATCAGGCTATCCACCTACCTACATTCTTCCCAAACCCCCAGAACAGGGGAGAAAGACTTTTGCATACCTTGGATGTACACAGGCAGTTACGCTACTACCTGGACAGGACTAAGTCCAATAGAAAAACTGACCAGCTTCTGGTAGCATATGCCACAGGAAAGGAAGGAAAACCAATTTCAAAACAGACAATCTCCAAATGGATAGGAAATTGCATTAGATTTTGTTACTCCTACCATGGAAAGAAAACTCCAGAGAACATCAGGCCTCACTCCACAAGGACTATAGCCACTACCACAGCTTTTTTACGAGGAGTGGCTACCAAGGACATTATAGAGGCTGCTACTTGGACCTCCGTGCATACATTTGCCAAGCATTACAATTTACCTTTATACTCTAGATCCCGAGCAGGTTTTGCCACTGCTGTTTTGCAAGGGATCCTAGCTACACCATAATCACTACTCTTTCCTCCTCCCCTTGTTTAGCTATGGTATTCTACCCATTTGTAAGGACTGCAGATGCATCCTTGAAGGACATAGTACAGTTTTGTACCTACCATAAATGTAGATGTCCGATAGGAATGCATCTGCAGTCAGGATTACCCACCCACCTTCCCCTCTGAGGTACTCCTAGGGTATTTGCCAACCTTCAGCTAGCTTGGGGGGATCTATTATGGTGTATTTGTTTGTATATATGTACATACATGCTTATTTTTGTTTGCTCTCTACTATTTGGAATCATTGGCATTTATCCAAATTTAGCCTTCCAAGAGGGCACCTGGCATCTGGGGCAAGAAACACTGAGGAAAATGGCGTCGGCTGATGCCTTTATACCCGAATAACTGCAGCTATGACGTCGGGTGAAGTGCGACACCAGCCGAGGCCAGACCCAGACTTTGGAATCCGGCCGACCGAAGGGCTGCCTGACGACAGGACAACCCATTTGTAAGGACTGCAGATGCATTCCTATCGGACATCTACATTTATGGTAGGTACAAAACTGTACTTTTCCCATCCACTCAACAAGATCTCTCTTGAAGAGGGCCAGTGAGGTGCTCTGCTTGACATGTATGGGAAGTCTATTCCATAGTATGGGCAGTCTCTGGGTTATGAACCTGTCCCTCGAGCATGTTCTCTTGATTGTGGTATTGAGGTTGAGGTCTCTGGAGCGTGTGGTGTGGAGGGATTGGGATTTCTTTATATGTAGCATTTCTAACAGAGCTAGATCAGACATGGCTTTGTAAGTTAAGCAGAGATAGCCTCTAAGTAGGCAATATGAGTCAGAGAATAGAGTTTTTTGAGTCTGTCCATATAGGACAAATGTTTAAGGCCTAGGATCCTCTTTGTGAGGTACTTTTGTGGCCTCTCCAGTTGTTACAGGTATTTAGTGAGGTACATGCCAAATGGGGTATTGTACTCAATGATTGGCCTTATGAGGGAAGAGTAGAGGGAGCAGGACCTTTTTCTTCCTGGATGCAAAACCCTTAGTAATGAGATGTGCCACATAAAAGGACTTTCTGACCACAGTGACAATGTTGTGCTCAAGAGAGGTTGCTGTCATCTCTTATAATGGCTTCTGTGTTCAGTTGACTACCATCGATGTGGTAATTCATGGGAACAGGGTTTTTCCCAAAGGGGATGATGACATATTTTTTGGTATTGAGCTTAAGGCCATGGTTCTGACGCCAGTCGTTGGTCTCAGTGAGGCCTTTCTGTAGAATGTCAACATCACCTGGGGAGTTAATAATAGCTCCCAATTTGCGAACGTTGTCAGCCAAAGTCCCTTTGTGTTGGACTGGACTTTAGTGAAGTAGATACCAAACAGGAGAAAGGACCCAGGACCGAACCATGTGGGACTCCACTCATGACTGGTCGGCAGTCTGATTTGGAGTCAGCTACTTTCACACTGTGGTTTCTACCTGTGAGCCAGTTTGCAACCCACCTAGTGATATAGGGGTTGATGCCTAGCTTAGTGAGTTTTTCTATGATTCCTGAGTGGGGAATGGTATCAGAGGCCTTGGCCAGATCAAGGTAGGCTGTATGAACCACCTTGCCTTCATCCAGTTAATGCTGGAGTAATAGGATCTAGCATTAGCACCCCCACCCCAAATTTCTTTGTAAAATGTCTTTCTGTTTAAAATGGTCTGTTTCATTTTGTGTTTCCAGTAAATGGGTAGAACTCCCTGTTTCACAATTTTTGGTTTTATAAAGACCACTACCTAGTAGACGTTCATATTTAGAACCCCACTCTCTCAAAACCTCTTGTAAAATACCCTCTACAAATTCTAATGGATAATCTCTCTCCAGAAACATGTTCCTCAGATCACTGAATTCCTTAAACAGAGAGTTCTACCCATAACTTCTCCCAGGCATGTGTGGTGCAATATAGTACACATTATAATGACATCAGAAATATACTTTGTAAGAACTGGAACATTTTTAGGGGTGACCCTAATATTTTACAAGCAGTGGTGAACAGCCTATTTTTTGTACTAAAGTGGGTCGCAACTTCAAACTTACCTTGGAGGGTAACATGAACAATAGTAGTGAAAAAATGAATGAGTTCACCAAAGCCTGTGGTTGTTGTACACAGTGTAGATATATACTATCGGCTGCTAGTTTGAGACTTGATAATATTAACCAGGACACGGTGTTTTTCAAAAAAGGTAATGTCAGACTAGCAAAATAGTTTATCTGGCAAAGTGTAATTCCTGCCCAGGGTTTTATGTTGGGAAAACTGAGAGGGCTCTCAGGTCCAGGATATATGAACACTTCTATGACATTAAGAATTCAAAAGAAACCAATGCCTTATTTTTAGGCATAATAAAATGTGTGTTAATTTCTCTGGATTTAAGTTTGGAATATTAGATGCCATTGAAATAAACCCCAGGGGTGGCAACTGGAAAAACACTTTAAACAAGAGGGAACTGATGTGGCAGCTTAGTTTAGCAGCTAATCTGTGTCCAGGATTAAATGATTTTATATCTATCTTGCCTGCTTTAAAAGAAAGAGTGGAAAGGGTTTAATTTTAACAATTTCTTTACAGAAATGTATTTTATTGTATTTTTAGTGTTTATAGTGTATGCCTTTAAGGTATTAATTTATTCAAGAGCTCTTTTGTTTGACTGGTGGGATTCCTCACCTATCCTGTGACAGTATAATATATTTAAATCCACATGACTGTTTGTATATTGTCCTGAGGAAGTCAGTTTTACTTTGATGAAAGCGCTTAACCTGAAAAATAAACTTGTGTCTACTAGTCATACTGGTGAATGTGTGGTTTTTAGTTTTTATTTTCACCAGTTTGCTACAATTATTTGCTTTCCAGTAAATGCATGAGTTATAATTCATCTACTATATTTTATTGAAAATCAATTTGGTGAACACAGTTAAATAAATTTGGAGTAAGAACCAATTTGTTAAGAGGAGAGAAAAGTACAAGATTAATACATGCTGGACTGTTATGTCTTTTGAGATGCGGTGAGCTCAGACTTGATTGTATTGGGTATCAGTCAAGGATGTTGTATCCCTCCACAAAACATTTGATGTTATGTGATCCTATCTCGCCTACATTCTGACTGATGGGTTCGGAGCCGATCCCTCGGCTCCGACTCGGCACGCTTATGCCAAAGAGCGAAGTCTCTTATTGGCTGAGCTTACTATATCCCAGGATGCACCACTACCAGTCCCCCAGATCTCGTTTGCCGCTAACTTGCGAAGACGTGGTCTCGAGCTGGCTGAGCTGAGTAGTATTTTACTAACTTTTTTCTGTCAGAAATTTGCTGTTCTTGTCATAAAAAGCTGTTTTAACGGCTACTCTTTCCTTTTGTGTGTGATTGGAGTTTTTTGTGAGAAACTTTGCAGTGTGATTGCGTTGGTTCTGATTTCAGGCCTCCTTCATCTTAGGGCCTTCGGTCAGTCAACCCCTCTCAAACCTTAGGGGTTTTCAAAATACCCTTGAGTTAATTGTTACCGGATTGTTTACCTAATCGGCAGCTGTAAACTGATTTTTGGTAGTGTCAGTTAAATCAGAAAGTCAAGTGGATAGTGTTGTTTTTTCTGTCAGGGAATTACCGCATTATTGTTATAATGTCTCAGAATCCTAGGCCTTCGGGCTTTAAAAATGCACCAAATGTAATTTTAAGATGTCAATCACAGATGATCACTCTCTGTGTTTATTGTTTGGGTGCAAAACATTTACAAGAGTCATGCAGTGTGTGTCACGCTTTTTCCTCGAGGGTCCTCCAGGAGAGGAAAAATAAACTAATTCTTAAAGGCTTAATAAAACCCTCCTTTGAAGAAGCTTTGGCATCCTCTCCTTCTCCAGCTAAAAAGAAAGGGCGGCTCCGACCAGTCCGTCGGATCCGACCGCCAAAAGACATAGGCAGGCTTCTCCTTCGGCTCCAAGGACTTGGAGCCGAGGGCGAACGGTCTGCCTCGATGCCACCAGTCTCGACTCCTCTGGCTTCGGAGCCGATGGCTGGGGCATCGAGGCGGGTCACCTTCGCCGGCTCCACTGGTCTCGGAGCCGACAAAGGTTGCCCGCTCAGACACTCCTCCTCGGCGCCAAGTCCTCCTCGGCACCGATGGAAACTAGTGTGGGTATTCCTTGGCCGATAGTCATCGGGTCGCCTCAGAGCCGGTCCCCTAGCCCTTTGGGGCCGTTGGAGAGGCCATCTCGAACCCGTTCAGTATCCTCTCGGTCATCGAGGATGTCGGATTCGGATATAGACAGGGTGCTCCAAAGACTGTTCCAGTCCCCAGTCTTTCAAAAATTTGTTTGGCTCCAACCCAGTTGGCTTCGGAGCCGATGGCCCATGCCCATGTCATTGCTATTCCTCCTCCGACCGCTTGGCTCCGTGGAGCAGGTGCTGTTGGAGCCGGTGGAGATCTTAGGGTCGGCTCCGACCCTTACTCCAACCCGGCCTTGGGTCCGAGTTTGGTACACGGACTTCTTCGGCTGGACCTGGGGTGATGTTTGGGACCTATGCTATCGGTTCCGAGCCTCCTCTCGGTGCTTGCTGCGGGACTGCCGTCTGCTATCATGGCTCGGGACCGGACACTCCCAGGATTCTGGGGTCCGGCTTTCAGAGCTATGAGGAGTGCCTTGGCCAAGTCTTCTTGACCATCTCCCGGCTTTACCAGCACCTTCCCTGGGCGTGGAGACTGGGTCTTTGGCAGTTCCCTGTCCGTGGGCAGCGGAGCCCTGGGCCTGAGGTTACCCCATTGGGGTTCCCTCCTCCTGAGGGTTCTTCGGAGTTGTCTTCAGAGGAACCCCCAAGGAAGAGATCGTGCAAGAGGAAGCACGTGGACTCCCCCGAGTCTATTACATCTGACACTGATCTTGATGATGCGGAGGGGTCCCGGAAGTCGTCCTCGGAAGATGTCTCATTTGCAGACATCTTAGAGATCCTCAAACAACGAGGCGGCTGGATATCCAAACCCCCCTCTGCTGATGAGTCAGTGCTCCTCAAGGCCTTTGGGGCTCAGCCCTCCGCCTCCTGGGTGTCTCCGCCTTGACGAGCTCCTGGATTTAGTTTGTCGGAGGGCGTGGGAACATCCAGATACCGTGGAACCAGTCCCTTCTCGTCCTAACAAATTTTTGTCTGCCCCACCCGAGAAGGAGTTCCTGACTAAAGGCGTGGCTGTAGATGCCATGGTGGTGGCATCTGCTACACAACAGGGCGTGGCAGAGGCTTCAACGTCCGTCCATCCTCCTAATAAGGAGTCTAGGAGCATGGACCGCACGGAAGCGCACCCTGACTTCAGCGGCCTTTACTTTAAGGTCCCTGAATTATTTGGCACATTTTACCAGACTTCAGAGGGATCTGGTCAAGGAGCTGTCAGATTCCTCTCGGGTAACCTACCTGAGCAGCTAGCCCAGTCGGTTAGCTCTCAGTTGGCTATCCTTCGTCAATTTCTAACTCGTCCATGAGGCTCATTTCATATGCGGCCAAGGGGCGGTAGAGCGGCAGGCACAGGTGTGGCTCTACGGAGACAAGCCTGGCTCTGTTTGTGTCAGTTTGCGGAGGCCTTCAAGTCTTCCTTCACCGACGCTCCCTTCGATGGGTCCTCTTTGTTTGGACCTAAGGTTAAAGACACCCTTACCCGCTGTGAGCAAGAGGAAAAACTTTATCTGCCGTAGGTGCCGTTATTCCACTCCCTTCGGCCTTATCCCAAGGCTAAAGGAGGAGGGAAGATGTGGTTCCGTAAATCACGTAAGTTTTTTCCTCAACAGCAGGAAGATTCCCCTTCCAGAGGCAGAGGACGGGGAAATTTTTCTGGGAGACGCCGTCCCAGAGGCGGCAGAGGGCCCCGCAATTCTGGAGACCGCAAGTCCTTTCGTGGCTCTTCAGCCTCCCACACCTCATGAGGGATTGCCCGGCTGTGCTGCTCCGGAGCCAGTCGGGTGCCGCTTTGCCAACCACCTAAAAGCCTGGTAATCATTCACCCAGGACAGATGGGTGCTTCGGATCATTGCCGGAGGTTACACCATCCCATTCACATGCTCACCCCCACCGTCCAAAAAAATCCCGGACCCACCACCCAGTCAAAGGGAAATTGCAGCCGCAGAAGCTTTAAAGCTGCTAGAAAAGGAGTCATCCAACCGGTCCCCACAGACCAGATCGGATCCGAAATTACTCGAGGTTCTTTTTAGTGCCAAAAGACAGGGGACCTGAGACCAATATTGGATCTCAGCAGACTAAACCAATCCGTCACGAAATCCAAATTCCGAATGATCACGTTACAATCCATTCTCCCATTGTTGGAGAAGGATGTTTGGATGTGCTCCATAGACCTCAAGGACGCCTATTATCACATACCGATACATCAGGTGTCCAGGAGGTATCTGCGCTTCAGCCTGGGAGACAGTCATTTCCAATTTTGTGCACTGCCCTTTGGTCTCACCACAGCCCCCAGGGTGTTCACCAAGTGTTTGGCAGTAGTGACTGCTCACCTGAGGAGTCTTGGATTCCAAGTGTTTCCCTATCTGGACGACTGGCTCCTGACTGCCACCACCAGGCATCTACTAATGGACAACCTCAAAGCCACCATCTCCTGGGTGCTACCCTGGGAATTACATTCAATTGGTCAAAGTCTGTCTTGCTGCCCTCTCAGTGCATAAGGTTCATAGGAGCAGAGATAGACTCAAAATTGATGCTGCGTTTTCTTCCTACCGAAAGGATCCAAACTTTACAAGGCCAAGTTCAAGCCCTGATTTCAAGATCCAAAGCCCCAGCCAGGATGGTCCTACAAGTTTTAGGTTCAATGTCTGCCACGGTTCTTCTAGTTCCTCTGGCAAGATTGCACATGAGGATTCTTCAGTGGCTATTGTCAACTCAATGGTCCTTTCAGGACCTTCCCTCAATCATCCCATTATGATTACAGAAACATGCAAACGGGACCTTCGCTGGTGGCTTCAGACATCCAATCTAAATCAAGGAAGCCCTTTTGTTATTCCCTCTCCAGTGGTTACCCTGACGACAGATGCCTCCCAGATAGGGTGGGGGGGGCATTGTCTGGGCAGGTTAGTTCAGGGCTCCTGGCTTCCAGACGAAGCTCTTCTCCACATCAGTGTATTGGAGATGAGGGCTGTACTTCTGTCCCTACAGGCCTTACACAAGTTTCTCCCTCAGGGCATAATCGCCATCCACACAGACAACATGTCGGTGGTCTGGTATCTAAACAAACAAGGAGGGACCAGATCTTACCTCCTTTGCAGAGAGGCCATGAGGGTGTGGGAATGGGCTGTAGCTACCAGCCGTTTCTTGGTAGCGACCCACATTCCGGGGAAATCAAATATATTGGCAGACAGATTGAGCAGAACAATTCTCTCTCCTCACGAGTGGTCCCTAAACGAAACAGTAGCAGCTCAGGTTTTCAGGAGATGGGGGACGTGCTGCGACCTATTTGCAACACCACTAAACACGAAGTGCAAAGGTTCTTCTCCTTGACTCCACATCAAGGGAAGCAGCTATGGATGCTCTAGCACAACCTTGGCCAACAGGGCTACTTTATGCCTTTCCTCCGATTCCACTTCTCTCCAAAGTCATTCAAAAGCTTCTCAATTGGGGTCCACAATGATACTGATTGCTCCATACTGGCCTCGTCAGGTATGGTTTCCCTACCTGAAGAAACATGCGGTGGACGATCCTTGGACTTTAGATCTAACTCGGATCTGCTAATTCATCAGTCGGGACGACAGCATCAGTCCCTACACTCCTTGAAGTTGACAGCTTGGCTCCTCCACTTCCGACTTTAGTCAGAAGTCACACATTAGACCCGGAAGTTATTCACATTTTATCTTCAGCCCACAAACCCACCACTAAGAAATTGTACCTCAGTAAGTGGAAGAGGTTTGCTATCTGGGCTCAACTCAGGGCTTAGACCCTATCACTGCTCCAATCCCGAAGTTTTGAAATTCTTAACATCCCTGTTTAATCAAGGATCTTCTGTCTCTACTATTAAAGTCCAACTGGCGGCTATCTCTAAATTCCACGAATCCATGGATCCTCCATTGATGAGCAGCAGACTATGCAAAACTTTCATTAAAGGTGCGGGCCTGTTAAGACCCCCAGTTTTTCATCCTGCGCCTCCGTGGGATCTTGATTTGGTGCTTCGTGCATTAACATCTTCCCCTTCGAACCGGCTGCTACATGTGAGTTAAAATATCTGTCTTGGAAAACTGCCTTCTTAGTTGCAATTACTTCTGCAAGAAGAGTTTCAGAGCTTCAAGCCCTGTCTATTAAACCACCGTACTTGATTTTCCACAAGGATAGAGTATCACTTAGGCCTAATCCATCCTTTGTCCCAAAGGTCTGTTCTCATCTCTGTCTCCAACAATCTCTAGAGCTACCAGTTTTCTTCCCAAAATTCTCCAATGAAGCAGAATACACTCTCCATAAATTGGATGTTCACAGGCAATTGCGCTTCTATTTAGACAGGACTCAGCAATTTCGTAAGTCAGACCAGTTGTTTGTGTCCTTCTCAGACAATAAATTGGGTAAAACCATCACAAAAGCTACTATCTCCAAATGGATTAGAGATTGTATAACTCAGGCTTATTCTTCTTCGAATAAGCAACTTACAACATCTATCAAAGCTCACTCTACCAGAGCTATGGCGACTTCTATAGCTTTTCATTCCAAACTCGCTATATCGAGATTTGTGCTGCGGCTACTTGGTCCAATCCGCACACTTTCATTTCCCACTATAAATTGGATGTGGCATCTAAAGGGCGAGCATCATTTGGTTCCACGGTACTCAGGAGTGTTTTCCAGTGAGCCACCCAGGATTCAGGTGCTAGGACGCTGTCCCATCAGTCAGAATGTAGGCGAGATAGGATCACATAACATCTTTTAGTTATGTACTCACCATAACTTCAGATGTTTGGGATCCATCTCGCCACATTCCTAATACCCACCCTCCTTCCCCTGCCTTGGAGATCAGAAGAGATTGAACGGTTTGAGTTCTACTGTTTTATCTTGTTTCATCTGACGATGTTATATAATCAGAGCGTGCATGTGTGCATGTATGCGGACAAACTAGATCTGGGGGACTGGTAGTGGTGCATCCTGGGATATAGTAAGCTCAGCCAATAAGAGACTTCGCTCTTTGGCATAAGCGTGCCGAGTCGGAGCCGAGGGATCGGCTCCGAACCCATCAGTCAGAATGTAGGCGAGATGGATCCCAAACATCTGAAGTTATGGTGAGTACATAACTAAAAGTTTACATTTTTTGTCTTAATCAGATTTCAGAGCTGTATACAAGTGGAAATGTCGGCCTTTTAGGTTCATAAGTTTGTACTGGGCAAATGCCTTTTTGGGCCATTTTTAAGCATAGCCAATTATCCCATCTGTGAATCAAACCCTGTACCTTGTGTCTGTAAGGTAAACGTCTTAATCTGTGGGTTGGCATAACGGTTTTCTTTTAATTTGATAGTCATGTGGCTTGAAAACACTGTGTGATGCAAATCTAAAAAGTACATTTTATGGGTTATGATATATGTACATTTCAGGGTTATGATATATGTACATTTCATATCATAACCTTTGAAAGACAACCATTTTCCAGTTCTGTGGGACAAAGCACAGTATTTTCTTTAGAATGCATTGCCACTCTCCCCTTCCCCATATTGCATTTTGTAGCATAATTTATAACAGGCTGTTAACATTTATCTTGCAGGATATAGCTGCTTCTACTTTACTTGATATTTTTCCTGTAAGGGGTTATGTGCTGTTTTGAGTTCCCAGATTGTACAGTACTGCATTTGTGTCACAGCAACTTCTTGATTCTGTACTCTTCACATTGTCTGCAAGGGACACCATTTATTTGTATTAACATCTACTAGACATCCTGCAAACATCTAGTACGCACAAAAAAGTGCATGAAGCCTACTATGCTGCTCTACTGAGCACTCTCAGTGGTGGGGGAACTGTCTTACAACACTGATTTGTCTGAGTTTCAAGTCAGTGTTCAAAATCCTAAGACTATCACAGTGCAGCAGTTCCTTATAATGCTTTAGCAGCTTCACTGTTCCATTTACTTGTAATAGACCTGCCTGTCCTTTACCCATGTAGAAAAGCTACATCCTAGGATAAAAATAACAGCAAAATGTTCATGTTAGATGCAACGTGATGCAGTCTGTGTAAGCGTTGCTTTCTGTACATTTTCTTCTGTGCTCAGAACTTTTGCAAAGGTGGAGGCTGTGGAGGTCGAATGCTTGCAGGAGAGCAACCCCCATGCCTACCCCCCTTGCCGGGCTGATTAATTTTGTTTTGTCTTATTCTTTGTTAACCGGGATAGAGCATTAATCCATTTGGACCATGTTGCGGCTCAGACCAGGTGTACTTACAAATACATATCAGAAATATAAGAATCAAAGTAAGCATTACATGAAGTAGCATACAGTAAATGTGGTACCATGCATTCAGAAGTGAACTGTGTGTGTAGAATAAAACATCTAATTAGTACATTATATCAGTGTTGAAAAGAAAATTGAAGTGGCTGTAGAAGGGGAGAACTGATTATGTACAGTGTGTAGGGTGAAGTACAAGTCTCAATAAATTGGAAGTTGGCAGTTATTAGCTCTGCCCAGCTGTTTTTTGATAGCATACCTGCAATGGGTGTGCCCAGGGTTGTAGCCCATGGGGGTGAGCACAGACTGGTTGATGTTCTCTTTGATCCTACCTCAGAGGATTGCCATCATCAGTCTGAGCAGGATACTTTCCAGTTTTGGTTATTCCTGCCTATGAAGTGAACCAAGAAGGCCATATTTTTTGCTCTCATGATGAAAATCCAGCAAAATGTGTAGACTTAGACCCTTCTTCATCTTTTGGGCTTCAGCTGTTATGAGCTTCATGGTGACATTTGCTTGCCTGGAGATGGGGATATTGCAATGGCCTGCAAGGCAGGAGTAGCTGAGAGTTACACACAGACACACACACACACACCTATTCTTGCCAACCTCCAGGCAGGCTTCCTTTTCCTGCTGCCAATCCTGTTGTAGGTTCTGAAAATCATTGCTTCATGGGTATCCACTCCTGTATAGTTCAACGAAGTTGGTTTCCCCAGTGATAGAAATCAAACTCCACATCAGCTAACTTGGCCTTACAGGAGGAAAACTGCTTTCAGGGCATCTCTTAGTATAGCCTGGCAACTAGTCTGTCATGTGATGCCAAAACAAGCAAGGTGGGGGGAGATATGAAGTAGCTTTTTCTACTCCTCCTAGCAAGAAGAACATCATTCTTAACAAGCTAATTCTTTGTTTTCAGTAAGATTTGTTTCTAACTTCAGAATGTCTGCCTAAATACTTCATCCTTAAATTTTAAGTGTCTACTTGTTAGTTTCCCCTCAAGTGTTTGGTGGTGTCCTGTATAGACACAGAGACTTTGAGTGACATTTTTCCCGTAAAAGCATAATTGAACTTTCACCACTACCTAGTTGCACACAGGACAACTAGTTTGCAGTGACAAGCACTGTCCCCAGAGTTGCAAACCGGATACTCCTGACATTGCTTTATATTTTCACTCTAACTGTCTGATCAATAAAAAGGGGCCTGATGCTATGGATATGAATTTTCCCACTATTTCCATTACCAGCTAGTTGGATATGGGCATGTTTACTGATAACCAGTTAATTCTCAAACAAACTGATATATTATGTGAGTGGTGTATTTACACAGTGTCACTGGAGGCAAAGCCCTCACATAAAATTATTTCTGATGTCAGTAAGGTTGTCAGCAGTACGCAAGCTGATCCCATCACACACAGTTCAAAGCAGACATAGAGACCCACGTATGGTGAGATACTTAAATGTCCTTCCTAACCCCAAAGACCTCTTAGATGAAGTACACATACCAAATACCCTCAGCAGCTCCGAATGCACTCTTTCAAAACAACACCCATGTCAACACATACAGCCACATGTCAAAGAGCATCAACTTGTAAGCCCATAGGGCAAGCCACCACACAGTCCAACATGCTGGTCATTAGAGACTCCATCATGAGATGCTGATATCCCTCTCACCAGGCTGAGTAAGGAGAAAGTCACAGTCAGTTGATTATCAGGGGATAGGATCCACCACATTACTCATATACTCAGGTCATTGGACCACAAGTACCAGTCTGGCTCAGTCATGCTCCATGTAGGTGTAAATGACCTGAGACGTACCTCTCTAGACTATATGAAGAGAGACATCATGGAGCTCTTGGAATGTGTATCCTAGGCTGGTAAGAGCATAGCATTGAGCAGCATTTTACCTTCTCCAAGGAGGATTCCACAATATGAAAAATAAGATGACTGATTTTAATAATTGGCTTAGTTTCTGGTGTCATTCTAAGTGGGTGCAGTACTTGTCAGCATGGAAGAAGATGGTCAACAGACCCTGCTGCTTTGCTAGGGATGGTCTGCATCTATTCCCTGTAGGCTTTCAAATATTAGCTAAAACATTGTCTTCCCTCATAGTACCTTTTTTTAGTCCATGCCATACTGAAAGCACTTCTGACATTGCAAATCAAACCAAGAAAATCTAAAGGTATTACTCTTTGCTAGGAGTCTAACCAAAAACCTCAACACCCTAGAAGCTCTCTTCACCATATATAACACTGAAATCTGTGCAGTCACTGAGACATCGTTTAAAGCCGCAGAGAGCACACAGACAGCGCAAGGTTATAATGCCTTCCACATTTAAACCAGCTACTACACAGACAAGGACTAAAGGTGGAGGTGTCTTGATTTACATCAAAAATAAATGTACCTTAAGGCTGGTCAAATACGACAATGCACTTTAGCTACTCCATTTTCAAATCAGCTTAGGCAAAATCCAATACCACTTCCTTGCTGCAAAGCTATAGATCCCCCTCTATAACCTAGGAAACCCATACCATATATTGGAAACACTTACCATCCAACCTAATACCATATTCATGGGTGACTTTAATTAACCCACTACTAACTGGAAATCCTATGTAACACAAAATGTACAGGCACAGAGATTCCTTGATTTTGTAAACAGAAACTCCCTGGACCAGATTGTCAATACACCACCCGGGGGTGCAACCATACTGGATCTCGTCCTCACTAATATGGGAGAGTGCTGCACACCACATAGTGTAATGTCTTCCCTGGTAAGGTCAGACCACAAAATGGTCTCCTTTGAAATAAAAATAAAACCTGGACCCCTAGCTAACCCTGGAATATTCAGGAACTATTCCAAGGCTGACTTACTATTAAGTAATAACCTGGCGAAATTTCAAGCCCCCATAAAACCTGAGAGCACTGCTGCCTATACAGAACTGTTCATAGAAACCCTATACCAGCATGTTAATAGCTGCAGAGAGGCAGCTGTACCCACCAGGAAGAAGTACAAAACTAAGGAAAAAAAACAAGCCTCTGGTGGAATCACAAAATCAATAGGCTGTACAACAGAAGGAAGAAAATCATGGCAAAAATTAGGAGGTGCAATACCCGGCAGGGTAAAAGCACTCTCATCAACCTAAATAAACAACTCAGAGGACAAATAAAGTCTATCGAGGTTTAATTTTAGGTAAATTTGGCCTCCCAGGCCAAGGACAGCCACAAGGCATTCTTTAGCTTTCTCTGCAACCTCAAAGGCAATACACAATTGTGTGCAGAGCTCATTGTAAATGGACCACCTATACTGAACCAGAAGGTATAGCAAACCTACTGACCAACAAATTTGGCTCCATATTTGACCCCCCACATCTTTTCCTCAGGAAATACCATCAAATATAACTCCTCCTGCTATCAGTAGGGAACAAATCATTAATGTTCTGTCTCTGTAAGGTGAAGAACACTGTATCAGTGGGCCCAGACAATATCCCATATGCCTTCTGAATAGCATGAAACTTGACCTATCAGGCCCTCTGGAATTACAATTTAACTGTAGCTTCCAAACAGATGTGTCTTGTGAATTGAGAACAGCAGCAATCGTCCCTGTGCACAAAGGTGGGCCATGTACAGAGCCTGAAAACTACAGTGCCGTAAGTTTCACTAGTTGTATATGCAAAGCCATGGAAAGAATCCTCATGGAAGTGATCAATAATGATATAGTAAACCTCCAGACACTGGACCCAGTGCAGTTTGGTTTCATCAAGGGCAGGTCATGCCTACTCAACCTGGTGGACTTTTTTGAGACAGTCACCAAAGCAATGGATGAGGGCAAAATAGTTAACACTGTCTACCTTGACCTGGCCAAGGCAATTTGACACATTACCCCACTCGAGCATTGTTGACAAACGCAGGAGGTTAGGTATAAACCTGTATGTCACCCAGTGGATAGCAAACTGGCTCACAGACAGGACCCAAGAAGTTAGAACTGGGGATTGCTCCATTTTGGCATTTACTTCTCTGAAATCAAGGCCAATGTCACTGGTGTCTGGTTGATTAAATTTGCAGATGATTGCAAATTCAGAGCTGTCATTGAATCCCACACCAACACAAATGTTCTGCAGGAAGGGCTGACACAGGCAAACAACTGCTGTGAGAGCCATGGACTAAATGTAAATGCCAAGAAATGCATAATAGTAGCCTTCTGGAAGTCATCAACCCCTGGTAGCTGTCATATTATATGACAGCACACCCCTTAGAGTTGGCCCAGTAGTCATGGACTTAAGGACACACACAGACAGTGATCTAGCCTTTTGCCATCACGTGTCTGCAGTAGTTAGGAAATCATTCAACTTATAAACAAAGGTATATCATCTAGATCCAAGGAAGTCATTGTTCCATTGTATTCGACATTCATCAGACCTATCATTGAGTACAGAGTCCCTTTGGTGTGTACCTAAGCAGGTATATCCAGCAATGGGAACGTCCACAGAGGTTCCTTGCTAAAAGAATACAGGGCCTAATTAAAATGTCCTACACAGACAGCCTGAAGGCCCTATCCCTGTATTCTGTCTCCTACAGGCTGTCGAGGGGAGATCTATGTCTGGCATACAGGGCATTGTCAGACCACATTCAGGTCCTCCTGCGTATCCACAAAACAAACATCACTAGAATTACCTGTTCTAAAGACTTAAACCTTGCCTATGATATAAATAGGACCTGCTAGAGAAAAAGGTATGTATCCCAGAGGCTACCCTGTCACTGGAACAGGTTCCAAATCCATGTGAAACAGAGTTCCTTCCTAACCCAATTCAGGTGTAACTTGGACAATTGGATAGGGAACAGGAAATTCATCCCTGGCTTAGCACCTATGTCTCTAATGGACAGAGGCAACCTGTAAATGGTTCATATCCCAGGCCCCTGCTAGTAAATGTTTAATCTCCCAAGCCCTTGCTTATACTTATAAAAGTGGATCAGAACTTGTCAGAGATTTGGGATGCATGGTTAGGCTTAAAAAGGCCCTTTGTAGTCATTAGCCTACTAAACATCTATGAACCCGACACTTAGGGAATTCCCAGTGTGGAAGTGAGAGCTGTCCATCGGAGACAAACTAGGCAGCCATGGAGATGTTTGTCCACACCATCATAAATCTAGTTACCTGGTGTGTGTGTATGTATGTATGTATGTATATATATATATATATATATATATATATATATACACACACACACACACACACACACATATATATATATATATATAGACATGCATGCGTATACATATGCACACCCTTCCATTCACAAGCTAATGATGGCTGCTACCATTGTCTTCACAAGTTAAGTCCATCTCCTCGCTTAGTGTCTGTGACTTCATCATCTACAAACCTTTGCTTGCATTTAGTGAAGCAGCCAGCTGGAGTACCACCCCATCCCCCCCAGGGTGGGGGAGATGGCACTAGCCACTCCCTCCTACCCTTCCCCCACCCAGATGTTCAGTGCCTGAGCCGCTGTTTGAACTTGGGTCATCAGGGTAGTAATCAGGATTTTATCCCTCTGTGCTATGGGTTTGAGCAAAACATGACTAAAAGTCATAGTACTCTACTGTCTTCAGAATATTTATAACCAAATGTTTATATGAGCGTTATAGTGGATTGTGACATGTCAGACTGAAAAAAAGGAAAGTTTACAACACCTGCCATATCTAAACACATAACATTTCCATAAGGTAGTGTGATGGAATAGCTGCACAGGTTTGATGGATCAATGTTCAAGTTGTTTAACTATAACAATGAGTGAGAAGGTCACTGAAAAACCAATCAGTAAAAACAAAAATGAAAACTACAGCAAAGCTAGAACTTCCACTGAGTGACCTCCCAAAGCTCTTGTATCAGAGGCACATGGTATATATGCAAATGAGTCTTATGAACATCAGGTGTTTCAGCTTATTGTCAGTTCTGAATGCCCATGACTTGTTTCTTCGTTTTAATGGACAATTTCAGGCCAATAAAGCCAAACCCCACTAGTTGTGGATATGCATATTTCAGCCTTATGCCCTCATCAGCACAGCACAAGCAGAGTGTTTGACTAAGCATTAGAAACACAGGGCTGTTATACCCAGCTGATGTCCATTATCATTAGGGTCACTGCAAAAATATCCCAAAACAACAAACTAAAATAATGAGTGAGAAGGTCACTGAAAAACCAATTAGTAAAAACTGCTGGAGTTTTCATTTTTGTTTTTACTTCATTAAATAGAAATGCCCTACCCTTCACAAAGCCATACTAGTGTAGGTCCAATCTTTGAGGTTTTGAAAATTTTATTTTAAATACGTTTCTGCTACTTATGCATAGATCATACCACTCAATTCCTCATAAATCTGGGGTTTTCAGGTAAAGCATTGAAGACTGATGTCACTAAAAGATAGATGTAATGGGATCCTATCTCGCCTACATTCATAACTAATGGGTTCGGAGCCGATCCCTCAGCTCCGACTCGGCCACTATATAGTAGAACAAAGTCAATTGGCTGGGCTACCCCTTATCCCAGAATGCACCACGCCTGCTTCCCTAGATCTCGTTTGCCGCTTTTCAAGCTAGACGTGGTCTCGACTTGGCTGGAGCCAAGTGGTTTTTGTATACTTTTTGGTCTTTTGACCTAGGGTTTTCTTCACGAATTTAATAAACAGCTGTTTTAACAGCTTTACATGTGTGTGTGAAAAGTTTTCGGTGTGATTGGTATTTTTTATACTTACCGGGCAAGGCCCGTTTAAGTTAGAGGGCCCTTGCACTTATTTGTGAGTAATGTGCTTTTTTGTGAGCCAATGTGTTGTATTTTGTCTACTTTAAGGTTTACTTGATTGATCGAGCCCGTTTAAGTTAGAGGTTTCTGCCCGATTCGTGTTCTGTATCTCGGGCCAGTCCCGTTTTGAGTCAAGGGCTCATGCCCTACTTTAAGGTTATTTTTTGTGGTAAAAAAATTGTTGTGTGATAAGATGTCTAAAGAGCAGAAGTCTGGCTTTAAAAAGTGCACCAAGTGCAATTACAAAATGTCTATTACTGATAGCCATGCTGATTGTGTTTATTGTTTAGGACCGAAACATTTGCAGGAAACATGTAGTGTTTGTCATGCTTTTTCCTCTAGGGTCCTTCAAGAACGTAAGAATAAATTGATCCTTAAGGGCCTTATTAAGCCCTCTTTTTGAGGAAGCCTTGTCTTCTCCTTCCTCTCCAGCTTCTAAAAAGAAAAGGTCGTCGGTTCCGACCAGTCCGTCGGAACCGACTTCCAAGAAGCATAGGTCGACCTCTTCTTCCTCGGCTCTAATGGCTTCGGAGCCTCGGGTGGAAGGGTCTGCCTCGATACCTCTTTCCTCAGCTCCATTGGTGTCGGAGCCGCAGGTTGGGGGATCGAGAGGTGAATCACCTGCTTCAGCTCCTCTGGTCTCGGAGCCGTTGGAGGTGTGCAGCCCAGACTCTCCTCCCTCGGCCCCGAAGTCCCCTTCGGCGCCGATGCTTGTTCATACGGTTCTGGATCCGGTGCCGATGGTGTTGGAGCCGTTTCGGAGCCGGTCCCCTGGTCTATTGGAGCCGAGAGAGAAGTCGTCTCGGCCCCCATCTATTTCCTCTAAATCCTCCAGGTTATTGGACTCAGATTTGGACAGAGTTATCCAGAGGCTTTTCCAGTCCCCGGTTTTTGCAAAAATGGTCTCGGCTCCGGAGCCGATCCCCACTTTGACACATCCGATTCCTCCTCCAACCTCCTCAGAGCCATTGGAGTCGGTGATGGTAGAGCAGAGCAGAGTCGTCCAGTCGGAACCGAGACTCCCTCGGAGCCTCTCGGTTCCGACCATCATTCCTACCCTGTCCTCGGCGTCAGGGTTCTGTACCGGGACTTCCTCAGTCGGGGCCGAGGGGAACACTTTGGAACTGGTAGCTTCGGTGCCTAGTCTTCCCCTCGGAGCGTCGGCCACAGGGAATCCCGGTACCATTGTGGTCTCTCAGCCGGTATCCTCCGTAGAGTCTGGAGGTCCTGCTTTTGAGGCCATGAAGTGTGCGCTGGCCATGTCCTTGCCGGCTCAGCAAGTCTCTACCTCACCGTCCCTAGACTTGGGAACTGGTGCTTCTGGTGTGCTTCATTCCCACGACAGCGGGGCCCCAGGGCCTGAGGATACCCCCTTGGGGGGTTCCCTTCTCCTGGGAGGTCCTTCTGAATCCGCTTCGGATGAACCTCCAAGGAAGAAATTGTGCAAGAGGAAGCACATTGACTCCCAGGATGAGTCTATCACTTCAGATACTGACCTTGATGATGCGGAGGGGTCCCCAAAATCGTCCTCGGATGACGTCTCATTCTCAGATATCCTCGAGATCCTGAGACAGAGAGGCGATTGGCAGTCCAAAACCCCTTCCGCAGAGGAGTCAGTCTTCCTCAAGGCTTTTGGGGCCCAGCCCTCCGCCTCCTGGGTGTCTCCACCCTTCGATGAATTGCTAGATTTAGTTTCTCGAAGGGTGTGGGAACACCCTGATTCTGTGGAACCGGTGCCCGCCAGGCCTAACAAGTTCCTCTCAGCCCCTCCTCAAAAGGAATTTTTGACCAAAGGAGTTGCAGTAGATGCGATGGTGGTGGCATCTGCCACTCAGCAGGACGTGGCAGAGGCTTCAACGTCTATTCACCCTCCTAATAAGGATTCCAGGAGCATGGATAGGTATGGGAAGTGTACCCTTTCTTCAGCGGCCTTTACCCTGCGGTCGCTGAATTACCTTTGTCATTTCACCAGGCTCCAAAGGGACCTCCTCAAAGAGTTAGGAGAGTCTCTTATGGGTAACCTTCCTGAGGCGTTAGACTGTTGGTGCCCAGATGACTACCCTATCTTCGATAGTCAACTCGTCCATGAGGCTCATCTCGTATGCGGCCGAAGGGGCGAGTAGAGCAGCGGGAACAGGCGTGGCTCTTAGAAGACACTCCTGGTTGCGCTTGTGTCCCTTTGCGGAGGCTTTTAAGTCTTCCTTCACCGACACCCGTTTTGATGGGTCCTCCCTGTTTGGACCCAAGGTGAAGGACACACTGACTCGGTGCGAGCAGGAGGGCAAGACCTTGACTGCCGTGCGGGCCCGTTTTTCCGCTCCTTCTAGACCTTACCCCAAGGCCCAGAGAGGAGGGAAAATGTGGTTCAGGAAATCTCAAAGGTCTTTCCCTACTCCACCGAGTGATCCCCCCTCTAGAGGCAGGGGGGGGATTCAGGAAGATGCCGCCCCAGAGGTGGCAGAGGCCCCCGTAACTCTGGAGACCGCGATTCCTTTCGTGGTTCATCCTACGCTCCCCGTCCCTGAGACATGGCCCGACTGCACATCTCCGGAGCCAGTCGGGGGTCGTTTTGCGGAACACCCACAGACTTGGGAATCTACCACCAAGGATCAGTGGGTGCTCCGGACCATATCCGGAGGCTATCTCATCCCTTTCACCAAGATCCCCCCTCTTCCTATCAGGAAAATCCCGGATGTGCCACCCAGTCAGCGGGATCAAGCAGCGGTCGAGGTTTCAAAGCTGCTAAGAAAAGGAGTCATCCAGCCTGTCCCCGCCGACCAGATCGGATCAGGAACTTACTCAAGACTATTTTTGGTGCCAAAAAAGACAGGGGACTTAAGGCCCATTTTGGACCTAAGCTCATTGAATCGCTTTGTAAAAAAATCCAAATGCCGAATGGTCACCCTTCAGTCCATTCTCCCGTTATTGGAGAAGGATGTCTGGATGTGCTCTATAGATCTCAAGGACACTTACTATCACATTCTGATAAGTCAAAAGTCCAGGAGTCATTTACGCTTCCGCCTGGGAACCAGTCATTTCCAGTTCCGAGCACTGCCCTTTGGTCTCACCACAGCCCCCAGGGTGTTCACCAAGTGTCTGGCAGTGGTGACAGCTCACTTGAGAAGTCTAGGATTCCAAGTGTTTCCCTATCTAGATGACTGGCTCCTTACTGCCACCTCCAAGCATCTATTAGTTCGGGCGCTTATGACCACAGTCAGTTTGGGTCATTCACTAGGAATCACGTTCAATTGGGGGAAAATCTGTGCTGCAGCTGTCTCAGTGTATTACATTTATAGGCGCAGAGTTAGACACAAGAAGAATGCGAGCATTCTTGCCTGTAGAAAGGATTCAGGTCCTGCACTCTCAGGTTCAAACCCTGTTACCCAGATCACGAGTTCAGGCCAGACTGATTCTGCAGTTATTGGGCACGATGGCCTCGACTATTCTACTAGTCCCCTTAGCCAGGCTGCACATGCGGGTGCTGCAATGGCTACTGTCGGTTCAATGGTCCTTTCAGGAACTTCCCCTGAACCATTTGGTCCAGATTACCGAAATTTGCCGTCGGGACCTACGTTGGTGGCTGCTTCGGTCCAACCTGGACCAGGGGCGACCCTTTGCCCTTCAGCCTCCCGTCACCACGGTGACCACGGACGCCTCCCAGACAGGGTGGGGGGGGTCATTATCTGGACAGGTCTGTCCAAGGTACATTGCAGGCTCACGAAACGCACTTACATATCAAAATCCTGGAAATGAGAGTGGTGCTACAGGTATTGCAAGCACTTCATCATGCTCTTCCGCGGGGTACTATTGCGATCCTATCCGACAACATGTCGGTAGTCTGGTACATAAACAAGCAAGGCAGAACCAGGTCCTACCCTCTTTGCCGAGAGACCATGAGAATGTGGCATTGGGCGATTTCTACCCAGTGTTTCCTAGTGGCAATGCACATTCCGGGGAAATCCAATGTGATTGCAGACAGGCTGAGCAGAACTCTCCTGTTACCCCACGAGTGGTCCCTCAACGACAGGGTGGCTGCAAACATCTTCGCCAAGTGGGGCCTCCCTTGTTGCGACTTGTTCGCCAGTCCTCACAATGCGAAATGCAAGGACTTCTTCACTCTGACTCCCTCTCAGGGGCAGATTCCCAGGGACGCTCTAGCTCACAGTTGGCCCCCCGGTCTACTTTACGCCTTCCCTCCGGTTTCCCTTCTCCCAAAGGTGATACAGAAGGCGATTTATCTAGGGAGCGACATGATTTTGATCGCTTCACACTGGCCTCGTCAGGTTTGGTTCCCCTTCCTTCTGAGGTATGCGGTGGAGGGCCCATGGTTTCTGGACCTGTTGACTCATCAGTTGGGACAGTCTCACCCATCCCTCAGATCCTTGAGGTTGGCCGCTTGGTTACTCCACTTCCAACCTTAGTCTGAGATAACTCTCTTTCTCCAGACGTCATCCACATTTTGTCCTCTTCTCACAAACCTTCCACTGTTAAACTGTATTCCAGCAAGTGGAAGAGGTTTGCTCTTTGGGCCCAGCAACGAGGTATAGATCCCCTTACCGCCCCAGTACCTCAGGTTTTAGAATTCCTGGCTTCTTTGTTTTATTTGGGCTCTTCAGTTTCCACAATTAAAGTCCAACTGGCGGCTATCTCTAATTTTCATGTCTCCTTTGAGCCTTCCTTAATGGCAAACAGGCTTTGCAAATCTTTCCTTAAAGGAGCGTGGCTCCTTCGTCCCCCAATAGCCCATCCTGTGCCCCCTTGGGATCTGAATATGGTTCTAGCTTCTTTAACTGCCCGTCCCTTTGAACCAGCAGCTACTTGTGATTTAAAATTTCTATCTTGGAAAACCGCTTTTTTCGTGGCAATAACCTCTGCCAAGCGGGTCTCAGAGCTTCAGGCTCTCTGTTCTAATCCTCCTTATTTGACTTTTCACAAAGACAGAGTGTCTCTCAAGTTAAATCCCTCTTTCTTATCCAAGGTAGCATCCCCCTTGTGCATTCAACAATCCTTGGAGCTCCCAGTGTTTTTTCCCAAATTCTCCAATAGCGCAGAATATATTTTCCATCAGTTGGATGTTCACAGACAACTGCGTTTTTATTTAAGTAGGACCAATCAGACATGAAAGTCAGATCAGCTGTTTGTGTCCTTTGCGGAAAATAGGTTGGGTCAACTGGTGGCTAAAACCACCATAGCCAAATGGATTAAAGATTGCATCTCCATCCATTCACAGTCCAGCAAAGAGCTACCATTCCCAGTCAAGGCTCATTCTACCAGGGCAATGGCTACTTCTGTAGCATTTCACTCCAAATTATTGATAGATGATATATGTGTGGCTGCTACCTGGACTTCTCCGCACAACTTTATTTCTCATTACAAGATAGATGTGGCTTCTCGAGGTAGAGCTTCCTTTGGTTCCACAGTTCTCAGGAGTGTTTTCCAATGAGCCACCCGGGATTTAGGTGCTAGGGATGCTGTCCCATCAGTTATGAATGTAGGCAAGATAGGATCCCATTACATCTTTTAGTTATGTACTTACCATAACTTCGGATGTATGGGATCCATCTCGCCTACATTCATACGTACCCGCCCTCCTTCCCCCTTCCCATTGGACTTAGAGGAAATGTTGCTACTTACTGAGTTTTTCTCTTGAAGGACTTTAGTTTGTTACAGTTGTTGGTATGTTTCTGTGCCTGGATGTAGGTATATAAAAGCGAACAAACAAGATCTGGGGAAGCAGGCGTGGTGCATTCTGGGATAAGGGGTAGCCCAGCCAATTAGAGACTGCGTTCTACTATATAGTGGCAGAGTCGGAGCCGAGGGATTGGCTCCGAACCCATCAGTTATGAATGTAGGCGAGATGGATCCCATACATCCGAAGTTATGGTAAGTACATAACTAAAAGATATTTGTGTTTCAGACTTCATATGCTTCAGAAAATGTATGCCATTGCAAAACCTGTTATTCTAGCAAAGTTTTCAGTTTTTTAGATCAATATTTAAAATTTGTACCTGATTTTGGACCCTTGTTCCCTCAATTACTTGGGGGTTTGTCCAGAATTCTTTCACTAAGAGGTTGAGGGGTATGACACAGATTAATGTCATGACAACTAAATACATTTCTTGGAAAGTACAGCGGACTTCATTAGTCTTCATAACTGCAAATATGACTAACAAGTACAGTCTGCCTCTTTCTATAAAATACATTCAAAGCCAGATGTAACAAACTTCAACATTTCAAGAAAAAGAATTGCAAAACTATATAGCACATTGTGAGTAAGAGCTACTGAAATGCCAATTACGAATATAGCTTTTGGCAAGACAATCTCATATAGTTAAACAACTTCAGCTAAGCTAGAAGTTCCACTGAGTGACCTCCCAAACCTGTTGTATCAGAGGCGCATGGATATATGCAAATGAGCCTTATGAACATTAGGTGTTTCAGCTTATTGGCAATTCTGAATGCCCATGACTTGCACAAGCAGAGTGTTTGACTAAGCATTAGAAACACAGGACTGTTATACCAAGCTGATGTCCATTATCATTAGGGTCACTGCAAAAATATCCCAAACAATAAACTAAAACAATGAGTGAGAAGTTAAAAACAAAAATGAAAACTCCAGCAGTTTTTACTGATTGGTTTTTCAGTGACCTGCTCACTCATTGTTTTAGTTTGTTGTTTGGGATACTTTTGCAGTGACCTTAATGATAATGGACATCAGCTGGGTATAACAGCCCTGTGTTTCTAATGCTTAGTCAAACATTCTGCTTGTGCTGTGCTGACGAGGTCATAAGGCCAAAATATGCATATCCACAGCTAGTGGGGTTTGGCTTTATTGGCCTGAAATTGTCCATTAAAAAGACAAAACAAGTCATAGGCATTCAGAATTGCCAATAAGCTGAAACACCTGATGTTCATAAGGCTCATTTGCATATATCCATGTGCCTCTGATACAAGAGGTTTGGGAGGTCACTCAGTGGAATTTCTAGCTTAGCTGAAGTTGTTTAACTATATGAGACTGTCTTGCCAAAAGCTATATTCGTAATTGGCATTTCAGTAGCTATAACTATATAGTTTTGCAATTCTTTTTTCTTGAAATGTTGAAGTTTGTTACATCTGCCTTTGAATGTATTTTATAGAAAGAGGCAGACTGTACTTGTTAGCCATATTTGCAGTTATGAAGACTAATGTAGCCCGCTGCACTTTCCAAGAAATGTATTTAGTTGTCATGGCATTAATCTGTGTCATACCTCTCAACCTCTTAGTGCAAGAATTCTGGACAAACCCCCAAGTAATTAAGGGGACCAAGGGTTCAAAATCAGGTACAAATTTTAAATATTGATCTAAAAAGCTTAGAACCTTGCTACAATAACAGGTTTTGCATTGGCATACATTTTCTGAAGTATATGAAGTCTGAAGCACACATATCTTTTATTGACATTAGTCTGCAATGATTTACCTAAAAACCCCAGATTTATGAGGAATTGAGTGGTATGATCTGTGCATAAGTAGCAGAAATGTATTCAAAACCTCAGACAACTGGACCTTCACTAGTATGGTTTTGTGAAGGATAGGGCATTTCTATTTATGAAGTAAATTTCTTCAAAAAGGTCACAGATGCAGTAGATAGCAGTCATTCTTTCCATATAGCAAATCAGGATGTAGCCAAGGCCCTTCAGACTATAGCCCATGCTGGCATTGCAAATAAACTAAAAGGACACGAGATGGTCTCTTACACAGTTAGATGGATTGCAGATTGGCTAAAAATAGAATCCGCATAATTAAGATGGCAGATACCACGTCAGAAAGTCAAATAGTAATTAGTGGAGTACTCCAAAGCTCTGTGCTGGGCCACTTATTTTGCCATATACTATCTGACCTCCATACTATAAATCCAAGACCAATGGCTAACACAGCCTGCCATTGACTATAAGATGTTTATCATTCATTCCCCTCCAGATGTAAAACCGCTACAGCAAGAATTACTCCTTACAAATTGTTGTTATACAGAAAAAGGGCTTACAATGAATGCAAAAAAGTGCAATTCAACTGTTTTTAACACCTTTATTAAATTATCACTTAAAACATAGACAAATGTACATTAATATAAAAGAAAACAAACCATAAGAACATGTTGCTAGTTACATTATACAACACATAGTTCCTTTTTTATAACTATCATCAGTCCAACATTACATAAATTGCTCTATTCCTGCCTTCCCTTAAATTTTACTCCTCCTCCAGAAATTATTTGGCATGTATAATCACTATAATGTTAAGTTGTCAATCTCGCCTTCATTCTTGCTGGATGGGATCGGCTCCGACTCGGCACTTGCTAAGCTCAAAAGTCACTTCCACCAGCTCGAGGCAGCCCTATATCCCATGATGCAAGGCGGTGATTACCCAGATCTTGTTTGCCGCTTCGCTCATGAGGTAACTTTTTACCAGCTCCTGGTAAGTGAAAATTTCTCTACCTTTTCTAACACTTTAGTCCACCCCATTACCTTATTTTTATATATATATTACTTAGTTAATTCCTCGATTCACTTAGCCCTATTCCTGTTAGTGTCCCGTTCCCTTTAGTTATATTTTTTGCTAGTCGGGCCTTAGGTCCTTACCCCTCCTATATTTTTTCCTGTCAGGGTTTGTTGTGTGTTTTTTTTCCCTGTACTTGGTTTAATTAAACTAGATTAATTTTTTTGGACTGAGTGTGTAGTGTGTGTGTAGACACTCAGTAATGTCTAAAGAAGCTAGGGTCTCAGGCTTCAAGAAGTGTGACTCGTGCTGTCAGAAGATGTCTCTGACAGACGGTCACACTTCTTGTATTTACTGCCTGGGACCTCTACACCTGCAGGACTCCTGTGCTATTTGTCACTCCTTCAGCCAGAGAGTCCTGCAGGAACGTAGAAACAAACTCATTCTCAGGGGCTTATTAAAGCCTGAGAGCTCCCCAGCTAAGTCCGGCTCGAGGAAGCCCTCAAAGCCTCCCAAGGCCCAGGCTTCAGTGTCCAAGCCTTCGTCCTTGGATCCGACTCCCTCGGAGTCGAGATCGGCTCCGGCTGGAGCCGATCCTTCCTTCTCTAAAGGTTTGGTATCGGCGCCGATACTCTTGCTTCCATGCCTGTGTCGGCTCCGGCTGGAGCCGACACATCTCTGACTCAGCTCGGAGCCGACAAGTTGTCGGCTCCAACTGGAACCGAAGGTTCTTCGGCTCCGATGGCTCCGTCGAGAAAGAGATCCAGATCTCCATCGCTGGAATCTATTAATTCGGCTCCGGCCTCTCCTTTACTTTCGGAGCGGAGCCATCGGAGCCGATCCTCAAGGTCTTCCAGAATCTCAGACCATGACTTGGAGAGAGTGGTGAGTAGACTGCTGAAATCACAGGCACTGGCCCAGATGCTTCATAGCCCGTCTCAGCAGATGACCGCTATTCCACACCCTCCAGAAATTCCTCCTTCGACTCTCCTTCAGAGCTCGGAGCCGGAGCTTATTGGAACTGTGACTGTTGGTGCTTCGGAGCTGATACCACTCCCTTCGGCTCCGTCGTCTTCGACTCCTATCTCCTCTTTGAGACCGTCCTTGGAGGGATCCGGTCGCCGGGCTTCCTTTGTCGGCTCCAAGGGGGCGAGTGGCATCGGACCCTTGTCCGACCCCATTCTTCCCCTCGGAGCTTCGGCTTTGGTAAGCTCGGCACCGACATCTGCTTCGGAGCCTTCCCTTCCGGTGGGGCCGGGGATTCCTGTTTCCTCGGAGCGGGAGCTCTCGGTCCTCCCCGGGAGGGGAGCTTTCGAGGTGATGAGGAGTGTACTAGCCCCCGAGCTCAGTCAACAGTCGGTCCCTTTAGCTCCTCCCTCTTCAGTGCCTGTAGATATCTCTTCCCACTCTCTTGCTCCTGGACCCAGAGATCCATCGCCCAAGGTTTCCCCATTGGGAATAACTTCCTCTTCCGAGGTTTCTCCTGATCCTTCAGGGGAACCCCCGCGTAAGAGGACCTGCAAGAGGAAGCATTTAGACTCCCCTGAGTCTACGACATCAGATACCGACTTAGATGAGTCGGAGGGGTCCCCAAGATCCCCCTCTGAGGACGTCTCCTTTTCAGACATTCTTGAACTCCTCAAACAGAGGGGGAACTGGCCTTACATTAATCCCTCCGAGGATGAGTCTGTATACCTGGAGGCTTTTGGATCTCGACCCTCCACCTCCTGGGTGTCTCCGCCTTTCCACCCCCTCATGGACGTGATAGCTCGAAAGGTGTGGGCATCTCCTGATTCTGGGGAACCAGTCCCCAGGAGGCCTTCTAAATTTATCACGGCCCCCACTGAAAAACAGTTTCTCACCAAAGGTGTCCCGGTTGATGCCATAGTGGTGGCGGCCACCACCAAAAAGGAACTTGCAGATCCTTCCGTACCGGTCCATCCTCCTAACAAGGAGTCTAGGACCATGGACAGGTATGGTAAGCGGATTTTTTCCTCAGCGACCTTTGCTATGCGTTCGCTGAATTATCTATGTCACTTCACCCGACTTCAAAGAGATATCCTCAAGGAATTGGGTGATGTGGTGCAGGATCCATCAGCTGCTGGGGCTCAAGAGAAGATTGCCTCTCAGCTGGGAATCCTAAATTCCATAACTAACTCCTCCATGCGGCTCATTTCTTATGCAGCCGATGGAGCGTGTAGAGCTGCAGGCACAGGAGTGGCTCTCAGACGTCAGTCCTGGATGCGACTTTGCAATTTTGCAGACCCATTTAAGGTGTCCTTCACAAACTCTCACTTCGATGGGACAACTTTGTTTGGACCTCAAGTGAAGGACACTTTGACCAGGTGCGAGCAAGACGGCAAGACTCTTTCTGCCGTAGGAGTCCGTTTCTCCACCCCTTCAAGACCTTACCCCAAAGGTCAGAAGGGAGGGAAAATGTGGTTCCGAAAATCTCAAGGAGTCACGCCTGACGCACGTGGTCAGTTTACCCCCAGAGGCAGAGGGGGTAATAATAACAGACGCCGCCCTAGGGGCAGAGGGGGTCCGCAGAACCAGAGCAGCAGAGAGCCTCTCTCTGACAAGCCCTTCCAGTATCCCTGAGGTGTTGCCCGACTGCCCACCCTTGGAGGCAGTCAGGGGGAGATTGTCACTGTACCCAGAAGCCTGGCTTTCCCTTTCTCAAGACAAATGGGTGCAGTCAATCATATCTGAGGGTTACAGAATACCTTTCGAGAAAAGCCCCTTCCCTCAAAAAGGATCCCTTCCAGACGTTCCACCCGGTCTAAGGGAAATTGCAAAGCTAGAGGTTTCAAAACTTCTAGAGAAAAGGGCCATCCAGCCAGTTCCAGCAGGCCATTTAGAATCCGGAATCTACTCAAGGTTCTTTTTGGTCCCCAAAAAGACGGGAGACTGGAGACCAATATTAGACCTCAGCAGACTAAACAAGTCTGTCAAAAAGACGAGATTTTGGATGGTCACACTTCAATCGATTTTGCCCTTTCTGGGCAAAGACAACTGGATGTGCTCTATAGACCTTCAGGATGTGTACTATCATATAAAAATCCACAGATGCTCCAGAAGGTTTCTCCGCTTTCGGCTGGGGACCAGTCATTTTCAATTCAGAGCCCTGCCCTTTGGTCTCACCACAGCCCCCAGAGTGTTCACCAAATGCATGGCAGCGGTCACGGCTCACCTGAGACGTCAGGGATTCCAGGTGTTTCCGTACCTAGATGACTGGCTCCTCACAGCCACCACCAGGCATCAACTTCTCCGGGCCAGGGATTACACTCTACGTCTCTGCAGTCAGTTAGGGATTTCTGTCAACTTCGAAAAGTCTTCCTTATCGCCTTCCCAATCTATTATCTTTATAGGCGCAGATCTAGACACTACGCGGATGTCAGCAAATCTAACAAATCAAAGAATCCTGGATATCCAAAATCAGGTTCGGATCATCCTATTCAGCAAAAAGGTACAAACCAAGTTGGTCCTGAAAGTGTTAGGCCTAATGGCAGCTGCCATCACACTTCTTCCTCTGGCCCGCTTTTACATGCATCTCTTACAGTGGATGTTGTTTACCCAATGGTCCTTCCAGCAGTTGCCCATGCGTCACAAGATCCTTGTCACACAGACCTGCAAGAGCCACCTATCCTGGTGGATTTCTTCCCCCCTAGTCCATCAGGGCAGACCATTTGTCCCCCCGGCCCCGGTAGCCACAGTCACTTTGGATGCCTCCCTGATCGGGTGGGGGGGGGGGCATTATCAGGGCAGGATGGTCCATGGCACGTGGCAGCCGTTCGAATACCACCTGCATATAAATGTCCTAGAGATGAGAGCAGTGCTTTTAACGTTGCAAGCCCTCAACGACTTTCTTCCTTTAGGAACTATCGCAGTTCACACGGACAACATGTCCGTAGTATGGTATATCAACAAACAGGGTGGGACCAAGTCCTATCCTCTGTGTCTAGAAGCTCTCAGACTTTGGCAATAGGTGATCTCCTCTCAGCGATTTCTGATAGCAACGCATATCCCCGGGAAAACCAACATCATAGCGGACAGGTTGAGCAGAGCTATACTCATGCCTCACGAGTGGTCTCTCAAACAATCTATAGCGGAAGAGATTTTTCAGAAGTGGGGCCCTCCTTGCTGCGACCTTTTTGCTACACCCCAAAACAGCAAATGCCCAGACTTCTTCTCTCTCTTTCCACTTCCAGGCCATCCCCCCAGAGACGCTCTAACCCAGGATTGGCCCCGGGGACTTCTTTATACTTTTCCCCCTTTTCCGTTGATTCCTCAAGTGCTTCAGAAAGCTACCGACTTGAGAGCCAAGCTGATTCTCATTGCCCCTTACTGGCCTCGACAAATTTGGTTCCCGTTCCTTCATCGACATCTTGTAGTGCAGCCTTGGCATCTGGACCCAGTTCCAGATCTTCTGACCCACCAATCGGGTCAACTGCACCTGTCCATTCGTTCCCTCAACCTCACTGCTTGGTTGCTCCACTTCCTTCCTTAGCCAGGCTTCCTATGATCTCTAATCCCGTTAGGGATATCATAGTAGCTTCTCTAAAGCCCTCTACCAGAAGGATTTACTCTAGCAAATGGCAACATTTTTCCTTTTGGGCAAGGTCTAAACATAGATCCCTTCACTGCCCCTATTCAGTCAGTTTTGGACTTCCTAGCTGAAATTTTTCACTCTGGTTCTTCTTCTTCCACAGTTAAAGTCCATCTGGCAGCAATCTCGAATTTTCATGTCGGATTTGCAGACCAGAACATTATGTCTCTCAAACTTTGCAAAGCCTTTCTCAGAGGGATCTTCCTACTTAAACCCCCCTGTTATGGATCCTCCACCGCAGTGGGATCTAAATTTAGTGCTGGCATCCTTAATACTTCCCCCTTTTGAACCGGCTGCTACATGCTTGTTAAAATTTCTCTCTTGGAAGACACTCTTTCTGGTCGCTATTACTTCGGCTAGAAGGGTGTCTGAACTTCATGCTCTCTGTGTTCGTCCCCCGTACTTGGTCTTCCACAAGGATAGAGTATCTTTGAGAACTAATCCGTCTTTTTTGCCCAAGGTTGCTTCTAAGACAAATTTAAACCAATCTATTGATCTTCCAGTATTTTTTCCCAATTATTCTGACAAGGCGGAACAAAAATTGCATTGCCTAGATGTTCATCGCCAACTCAGATATTACTTGGACAGATCAAAGCAATATAGAAAGTCTGATCAGCTTTTTCTTTCTTATGCTGAAAATAAGAAAGGTCTCCCTGTTTCTAAGGTGACCTTATCCAGATGGCTGTCTTCCACTATTTCTTACATTTATCAGCTTAGGGGCAAACAGCTGATCTCAACACCAAAAGCGCATTCTACCAGAAGCCTAGCCACATCTACAGCCTTTCAGGCTAGACTACCCTTAGACACTATTTGTGCAGCAGCCACTTGGGCCACTCCTCATACCTTCGTCTCACATTACAAATTGGATTTGGCCTCCAGGGACAGGGCGAGTTTTGGTTCCACAGTTCTCAAGAGTCTGTTCCATTGAGCCACCCAGGATAGAGGTGCTAGGGACGCGGTCCCATCCAGCAAGAATGAAGGCGAGATTGACAACTTAACATTTAGAAGTTATGTACCTACCATAACGTTCCATGTTAGTTGTCTTCTCTCGCCTTCTTTCTTGCGTCCCTCCCTCCTGTCCCCCTAGCCTGGACAGACCTTGAACTGTCTCCTTCTCTGGGAGTTTTTGGACACCAGTTAGCTCTGCACTTAGTTACCTGGGTTCCCCTTACAGTTTTTTCTCAGGCTAGTTGTTCTTCTTCCCTTGGGGGAAGATAGTAGTTATTTTTCTTTTCCTCTAGCTACCAAACGAGATCTGGGTAATCACCGCCTTGCATCATGGGATATAGGGCTGCCTCGAGCTTGTGGAAGTGACTTTTGAGCTTGGCAAGTGCCGAGTCGGAGCCGAGGATCGGCTCCGAACCCATCCAGCAAGAAAGAAGGCGAGAGAAGACAACTAACATGAAACGTTATGGTAGGTACATAACTTCTAATTTCCACTTATTAGTATGTACGTTCCTCCTTCCCTTTTCTAAAGATCCCACTTCTAGTTATTTTATATCTGTTACAATACTCAGTACTTCAAATACAGTTGATTTAGACTTTGATGTTGATTTTCTAGTAATTGCTTTTTTGACAGGCACCAGAATTAAACTTAACAAGGCCATACTATGTCTAGGTAGTTAGGATCTTGTGGTCGAACTGAAAAGAATCTTTTCCTAAGATGCACCCATTTTGTCACCCAATATGTTTGACAGAGTACTCTCTAGGGAATTATTAAAATCTGCCAACTTATTACACTCTCAAAACATATGTTCTCCGTTACCTCTTTCTTCCCCACCACACCTGCAACAATTGCCATCTACCTATGTCACATTTTTCAAGACTGTTTATTCTAATGAAAACCTTCAAAAAACTAAATAGATTTTCAGTGCACCCTCAAAACCTGTTTACTCAGAACAAGCACACAAATGCTATGTACATCTTAAAAAAAATATATGAAGTTTAACCGTCTGGATAGGGATGATTGTTCCAAATTGAAAGCTGCACCCTCAGGCGTAACCTTACCTAAAATTAAGATTGCTAATATACTGATTGTGGTCTGTTTTTTTCATTTTCTCTGTTCCCCTTCCAGATGTGAAAACCAGCTTGTATGTTTTCAGAAAACATTAAGTCATAGCCTTAAGAAAAAGTGCACTGGCCATCTTTAAAGATCAAATTTAAATGTGCAAAACAAACTTTTCTTTTCATACAAAAAAAGTGTTCACATGCATCTTTACTATTCTGTGTGAAAATAAGTGTATTTTGCTGCATTTAAAAAAAAAAACTATCTGCATTTAAAATTTGCTTCCAAACACAGAAGTATAAAAGCACACATCTGTATTTACAGCATTAATATTTATGGGCAGACAGGAGGCACAAGTCACTTTGGGTGTCCAGCTCTAATTACGATGGGTTAGTGTAGGTAGGTTTTATGTAAAGCCAAACTATTATACTAACAGTTTTGCAAAAAACTAACCAACTAATCATTAGTTTTTAAGCCAAACTGTTAATTTAACAGTTTTGCAATTACATAACTAATGCACAGTTACTTAACCTTGCTAACCCAGCATAATTAAACCCTAAGTGACATAAGTGCTTCCTGCTCGGCCATAATTATTAATGTCATAATTATGGCTGTGTAGTTTCAGACTTCTGTGTTCATAAGCAATTTTTTTAAATGATTTTATTTACAAAATGATGCAAAACTACCTTTGTTTTTTTCACACAATGTGTTTGCATGCATAAATATGCATGTCAATACTTTTTTATGCAAAAAACAGGGTTGTTTCACACCTTTAGACATGACTTTTAAATAAAACTAAATTATAGACTGTTCCATTAAATGCACTGAAGTATTAAGGGTACTAGGGTAGCTGCTATCTTTCATTTGCTTCCAATAATTACCAACTTTCATTTTTTACTGAACTAATTGCCCCTGTACCTTTAAATTTTGTTTTTCCCTCAGCAGACGGTGCTTAGGACTGTCAATATTATTTGCTTGCACTTACAGATGGCTTGTCTCCATGGAAACATAGTCAACAATCAGAGGGGAAAAAAAACGGATAACTCTGCAGATGCACAAATGAGTCGTTCTCAGTTTCACTCACAACAGAATGCACAACTGCATTCAGCTGCAGACTTCTGGATTCCCACTGAACATTTACTAAAGGAAAAGAAATTAGCTCATATAATTCCATACAAGAAACTTAGTAATTCTTATGACATTCATCATTTTGTTTCATTTTTCAAGCCTACTTGTTACAGAAAGCACTAGGCCCTACTCCTACAAGTTTACTTAGAATTCTGTAATCGCATAATAGCCTATGGTCACCACATCTGACCTTGATACTGCAGGAGCTCTGCCACAAGCCCTACTCCTACAAGTTTACTGAGAATTTTGTCACTGCATGATGGCCTGTGGTCACTGCATCTGCCCTTGATATTGCAGGAGCTCTACCACAAGGCCCTACTCTTACAGCTTTACTGAGAATTTTATCATTGCATAATGTAAGCACATTTATGATGAAGGACTTTGCTATATATCAGCCAAATTCATGCCTGCACTGTGACTGAAAGTCTCTGTGAATTAATACTTGCACTCTAAGGACCTCTTACTAAGTTGGCTACTGTCCCCTTTTTCTTGACCAGTAGACTATACTGCATATGTCAGTTATTTAGCCTCAGGAAATGACAGAAGACCCGTTTTTACTTCATATCTCTTTGTTAATTGCCTTGTACTGGCTATAAACTGATTGCTGTTGGTTATACTTTGACCTGACGGCGAAATAATATGTGCAGTCTAAGAACTTCTCACTAAGTTGGCTATTCACCCCTTTTTCTTGACCAGTAGTCTATACTGCATATGACTGTTATTTCTCCTTTGTAAATTGCTCTGTCTGCCTTTAAACGAAGTCCTATTAGTTATAATTTGACTTGGCTATCCAAAAGGAGTAGAATGCGAATGCAGGATACAGAAAAACCATGGAAAGAATGGCAAAAATATAAAACACCTCAATATCTTGAAAACTTTAGAATGCTTCTCCATCATACTAAGGAGCAAATAAATGAAGACAAAAACCTATCCTATAATAACTTTCAGAATAATACTAAACACAACCCTAAACAAATTTTGGACATCCATTAAAGAAATCTTGCATCCCGGCCAAAATTCAACCCAAACCCATTTCTCGATAACTCACCACTCGAAATTGCAATACAGTTCAACTCTTATTTTATAGATAAGCCGGTATTAGCACCACAATAAGACAAACTGCTATAACATCCTCAAACACAAACTGCTTAGGCTTGAAACCACTTCTCAGCAAACACATTTATTTAAATACCATAAAAAAAAATAAAAATAATGATAATAAGCACTTTCGCTTCCACAATTTGAAAACTTCAGATGAATTTGTATAATGATAAACCCTTTTTATAACATTAAACAGACATCCTAAATTATGTGACTGGACACACCTCCACCTAAGAAAGTAGATCATTTTTAAAGCACTACCACCTTTTTACTTAAAAATGTAAAGGCGGAGGTGTATCCATATTCATTAAGGATATTCACACCTCCAGGCTAGTTGCTCAGCATAATGCATCCGAGGTTGTCCAAGTGCAACTAACTCTGGGCAAAACTGCAATCCAAATTGTAGCTTGCTACAGATTCCCCACCATGACCCAGGATTCCCACTCCTCTTTTCTTGATGTACTGGAAAATATTAGGGTTCAACGAAACACCTTAATAATGGGCAATATCAACTACCCCACCATTAACTGGGAAAACTACTCGTGTAACGACTCCACACAACGCTTTCTGGAATTCTTAAACTCCAATGCCCTGGATCAACGTATCCACACCCCAACCAGGGGCAACAATATCCTAGACCTAGTCATTACCAACATGAGTGACCGGTGTTCCACACCTGAAGTCAACTCCTCGTTGGTCCGATCCGACCATAAGCTAATCACTCTTGATATCCACATCCCGCCCCCCATTAAGGAAACCATGGTAAAACATTTCTCCGAAGCCAACTTCATGCTTCTTAAAACAGAAGTGGTGAACTTCATGACACTCATGCAGATGGACAATACAGTTAGGACTGCTGAATTCTACACAAATGCATTCTATAAGCACTTACACGAGTGCATGGATTGTGCTATCCCAAACTGAATCAAGACGCTTTCCTCCAAAAAAAAGGAAGCCAATCTGGTGGTCCCCTGCCATAAACAAACTGTACAACAGAAGGAAGAAATTGTTGCAAAAGAGAGTAAAATCCCATGAGTGGAGGAGCTCCCTGGTCAGCCTCAGTAAGAAGCTGAGATTCCCTTATAAGATCCACCAAAGCTAGCTATGAAAACAAAATCGCCACTGATTCTAAGGACATCCCCAAAGCATTCTATAGCTATGTCAAGAATCTCAATGCTCTGAGTTACAGCACAATGGCACGAAAATTTCAGAACCAACTGATATTGCCAACATCCTAGCAGATATGTTCAGTGCTAACTTTACACCCCCTCAAGGGCCCATATCTATACAGGAAGAATGCAGAGTCCTTATAATCACAACTACATAGGTAAAAGCTGCACTCTCTAAAGCCAAAAACACAGCATCCATGGGACCAGACAACATCCCAAGCTGCATTTTACACGAACTTCAGAACAAACTGGCTCCCCACCTAAGCACCATGTTCAATCATAGCCTCACATCAGGCTTTGTGCCCACTGAATAGTGTACAGCAACAGTTATCACACTCCACAAAGGGGGAGACACCACTAATCCCGGGAACTATCACCTTATTAGCCTGACGATCTTGGTCTGCAAGGCCATAGAACGTATCATCATGGAACTCATAAAGAAAGACATTGGTAACCTCCAAACTCTGGATTCCACCCAGTTCGGGTTTGTGAAAGGCAGCTCATGCCTCCTGAACCTGATCGACTTCTTTGAGGTAGTCACCAAAAACATAGATGAAGGCAAGGTGGTTCACACAGCCTATCTTAACCTCGTCAAGGCTTTCGACATCATCCCCCATTCAGGAATTATAGCTAAACTCACTAAACTAGGTATAAATCCCTACGTCACAAGATGGTTTGCCAACTGGCTCACTGACAGAACCCACTCTGTAAAAGTTGCACACTCCAAATCTGACCTCTATCCAGTGACAAGTGGAGTACCACAGGGTTCAGTCCTGGGACCTCTCCTGTTTGGTATTTACATCTCTGAAGTACAGGCTAACACAGAAGGCCTCTGGCTAATGAAGTTCGCAGATGACTGCAAACTAGAAACCATAGTCGAGTCCCCAAATGATGTGGAAATCCTACAGAAGGGCCTCACTGAGACAGATGCCTGGTGTCAAAGCCATGGCCTCAAGCTCAATGCCAAAAAGTGCATTGTCATCCCCTTTGGTAAAAACTCTGTACCCATGAACTACTACATAGACAGCAGTCTACTTAACATCGAATGTGTGATAAGAGACCTTGGGAACCCAGGTGGACAGTAGTCTGTCTTTTGATAGTCACATCGCCACAGTAGTCAGGAAGTCCTTCTACGTGGCATACCTCATCATAAAAGGGTTCTCATCCAGGAAAAAAGAGGTCATTGTTCCCCTCTACTCGACACTCATTAGACCCATTATAGAGTACAACGCCCCTTTTGGAATGTACCTCACAAGACATCTGCAGCAGCTGGAAAGGCCACAGATGTACCTCACAAAGAGGATTACTGGTCTCAAACAGATGCCCTACATTGACAGTCTAAAAAAACTCCAGCATTACTCCATAGCGTATCGCCTACTCTGAGGTGATCTCTGCCTAACATATAAAACTGTGTCAAACCCAGAGCTGTTGGACATGCTACACCTAAAGAAATCCCAATCCCTCCGAACTACATGGTCTAGGGACCTAAACCTTGTCACCACAATAAACAGGACATGCTGGAGGGATAGATTCCTGTCCCAGAGACTTCCCATACTCTGGAACAGGCTACCCATGTATGTCAAGCAAAGTTCTTCATTAGAACTCATCAAGAAAAATCTTGATGAGTGGATGGGAAATATACACCCCGGGGATCACTTCTGTGTCTCTGCTCAACTGTGGCACAGGAAAATAACTTTCTTAGGTGGTGTAAGCCAGGGAACCTTGTTGCCTAGACTTACATAGGCCCTCGGGCTGATAGCCTAGTACCTGCCTATGAACTTATAAAATGCAACACAATTAAATAGTTAAAAAAATATATGTAAATATTTTTTAAAGTGTCTTTTAAACAACAGCATGCATAAAACATGTGTAAACACTGATTAAAATGTGTTAAAAATGAAATATAATAAATATTAAATATTAAGTTACAATAAATATTATGTTAATATTCCAACTTAATACTCAGCCAGAAATAATAAATGTTAAATAATAAAACTGTACCATGTTCATGTTTTATATGCATGTTCAAAAACTTCTGTCTAGTCGATGCGTTATATTTCAAGCTATAGATACGTGTTCATTTAATTTTGGGCAATGATTTGCACAAAAATGATTCGTAACTGCCAGTCCAACTCTCTTTTCCACAGTAAGACCCCAAAGACCACACCTCTTACACAATGGTATATTTTCAAGTACGACAAACTCAAAATAATGACCCGGGTTCACCTCTATGTGTTTGCATAAAGCGTTAGTTTAGTTTCCTTTTCTTTAATTTTGTAAAGGTGTTCATAAATCCTTTTCTTGAACTTGCATTCTGTCTTCCCAGTGTAAAACCTGGGGCATAACTTGCACATTGCCAGATATACCACTCCTTTTGTTTCACGATTAAAAGTCTCCTAAGAGTTTGATAACAACATAATTAACAATGACTTGTTCATGAACATGAATATTTTTACAATAACCACAATGTCTGCATTTTCTTATACCCAGAAACTTGCTCTCAGCCCTGTCTTCTGTTTCTAGGATACCATTTAAATTTTTTCTTTTTTTATATACAAGTGGTCTATCCCCCACATTCTCTTTCAAATATCTATCATCATCATCATCATCTTTCAGCTGTTCCTGTTAGGGGTCGCCACAGCGGATCATGTTTCCATTTCTTCCTGTCCTCTGCATCTTGCTCTGTCACACCAACCACCTGCATGTCCTCTCTCACCAACTCCATAAACCTTATCTTAGGACCTTCCTTTTTTCTGGTTACCTGGTAGCTTCATCCTTGGCATCCTTTCCCCAATATACTCAGTATCCCTCATCAACACATATCCAAACCAACGTAATCTTGCCTCTCTGGCTTTGTCTCCAAAGCTTCCAACCTGGGCTGACCCTCTAATATACTTATTCCTAATCCTGTCCACCCTCATCACACCCAGTGCAAATCTTAACATCTTTAACTCTGCCACATCCAGCTCTAACTCCTGCCTTTTTGTCAATGCCACTGTCTCCAACCCATATAACATAGCTGGTCTCACTACCCTCTTGTAGATCTTCCCTTTCACTCTTACTGGTACTCGTCTGTCAGAAATCACTCCTGACACTCTTCTCCAGCCACTCCATCCTGCCTGTTCTCTCTTCTTCTCCTCTCTTCCACACTCACTATTACTCTGAACTATTGATCCCAAGTATTTAAACTCATCCACCTTTGCCACCTCTACTCCTTGCATCCTCACCATTCCTCTATCCTCCCTCTCATTCACACACATATATTTTGTCTTAGTCCTGCTGATCTTCATTCCTCTTCTCTCTAGAGCATATCTCCACCTCTCCAGGGTCTCCTTCACCTGTTCCCTACTCTCACTACAGATCACAATGTCATCTGCAAGCATCATAGTCCATGGGGACTCCTGTTTGATCTCGTCTGTCAACCTGTCCATCACCATTGCAAATAAGAAAGGGCTCAGAGCTGATCCTTGATGTAATCCCACCTCCACCTTAAATGCATCCGTCACTTCCACCGCAGACCTCACCGCTGTCACACTACCCTCATACATAACCTGTACCACTCTTACATACTTCTCTGACACTCCCAACTTCCTCATACAATACTACAACTCCTCTCTAGGCACCCTGTCATATGCTTTCTCTAAGTCTACAAAAACACAATGCAACTCCTTCTGACCTTCTCTGTACTTCTCCATCAACACTCTCAGAGCAAACATCGCATCTGTAGTGCTCCTTCCCGGCATGAAACCATACTACTGATCACTAATCATCACGTCCCTTCTTAACCTAGCTTCCACTACTCTTTCCCATAACTTCGTGCTGTGACTGATCAATTTAATCCCTCTGTAGTTACTACAGCTCTGCATATCACCCTTATTCTTAAAAATCTGTACCAAAACAGTTTTTCTCCATTCCTCAGGCATCCTCTCACTTTCCAAAATTTCATTAAACAATCTGGTTAAAAACTCCACTGCCATTTCACCTAAACACCTCCATGCTTCCACAGGTATGTCATCTGGACCAACAGCCTTTCCATTCTTCATCTTCTTCATAGCTATCCTGACTTCCTCATTGCTAATCCATTGCACTTCATGATTCACTATTCCCACTTCATCCAACCTTCTCGCCCTCTCATTCTCTTCATTCATCAACCCCTCAAAGTACTCTTTCCATCTCAACACACTCTCCTCACTTGTAAGTATGTTTCCCTCATTATCCTTTATCACCTTTACCTGCTGCACATCTTTCCTAGCTCGGTCCCTCTGTCTAGCCAGTGGGTACAGATCCTTTTCTCCCTCCTTAGTGTCCAACCTTTCATACAACTCTTCTTATCCTGTCATCCATTAAAACAGACCAGTTTTTTTCAAGTATAAATTTTATACAATTACTATCGACTGTATACATTGTAATAAAGGAGACTTTTTTTGTTTGGTCATCATTATTAACTGCAATTTGAGTTCTACTTGGGTTGCTATAAGGATTGTATTTTAAAAGTACACACTTACCTTATAACCCCTTTTCCAAATCATGTCCTTCAAAAAAGAGCATTCATCCCAAAATGTGTCATCATCCAAAATCATCCTGGCAGCTCTCACGAACTGTCCTTTTACAACAGCTCTCTTTTGAATTAATGGATGAGCACATGTAAAATGAAAAAACTATTGGAGTAAGTGGGCGTCCTATGGATTTTTGAAACAAACCTCCTATTAACATTATCCTTGCTTAGCAATATGTTCAGGTATGCTATGTGTGTATCATTAGTTTCACATGTAAATTTCAAAAAGTTAGTGCTGTAATTCATATATTCCAAAAAGGGACCAATTTTTTTCGCTGTTATCGTCCTATAAGACCAAAACATCATTGAAAAATCTACTATAATACTTACATGAGCCCATAAATTCTGATTTAAATAAATATTTCTTTTCCCATTGGGCCATCACAATGTTTGCAAAAAGTGCCCCACATCCACAACCCATAGCTACACCTTTTTTCTGTAAAAACAGTTGGCCATCAAACATGATAAAATTGTTCTTTAATACAGTTTCTAACAAATTTTCATATAAATTAATATTATTCTGTGATATACCCTTCTCAAATAAAAACTCTGTGAACCAATCTAAACCTCACCTGTGGGGTATTACAGTGTAAAGATCCTTTTAACATCAGTAGTGACAAAAATAAGTTTCCTTAAACTGTAGTTTATTAATTTTCTGTAAAAAGTCCCATGAGTCATGGCAAATATGTTCTTCTTGAGCAAATAAACCTTTTAGTTTAACATCTAAAAACTTTGCATATGGGTGTGTATTCACCCCGGACATCAACTGTAGGATGCATCAGGGGATGTTGAATGCTCTTATGGATCTTAGGTAACCTAAACATAGTGAGTGTTTTGGGGTTATTTACATTAAGATAGTTGTAGTCATCAGTATCAATCTGTTTTTCAATAAACATATCTTCTAAATTATTTCTAATTTTTCTGTAAGCCACATTTAACTCTTTAATAGACACTGTAGTGTAAGTTTTATCAGTCAGTACATTATCGGGGAAAAAAAAAATCCCCAAGAGCAACACGCTCTAGGGATCTAAACCTCACCACAACGATAAATAAGATGTGCTGGAGGGATAGAGTCCTGTCCCAGAGACTCCCCATGTTTTGGAACAGGATTCCAACCTACATTAGGCAGAGTCCCTCACTAACGCTCTTCAAGAGAAACCTTGACGAGTGGATGTGAAACAGAAAATGTACCGTGGGGATTACTGCAGTGGCTCTGCTGGACAGAGGCACAGGGAACTAATGGCTGTGCTGGACCAAGGCAAGGGAACTAATCTAAGGGGGCAGCAAAAGCCAACACATTCTGGCTAGGCTTATAGATGCCCTCGGGCAGATAGCCTAGTACTTGCCTATGAACCTATTCATCCTCCTAATATAATCACCATAATCCGTAATCACAAGCCCCCACCCCCTTTATCAAGCTTGATGATTCTAATGTTTTTATTTTTCAGCTCATCAAGCCTCTTTTTTTCATCATTGGTTAAATTATAGTTAGTGTGTTTATAATTGTCCTGCAGTACATTCTTGATGTCTAATTCACAAATCCTTTTAAAGGTTTGCAGTATAGGATGGATAAGGGGGATTGCAAGTGCTAGATAATTGGAGTGTAGTTGTGGCATTAATTATATTTTGAAACATAATGTGGAAATTCAGCTTTCTCACATACTGTTTGAGATCCATGAGAACATGTGCCACATCAGCATTTCTAGTAGGCAGAAAAGTGAAACCTCTCGAAAAAAGGTCACCATAGGTATAGTCAATAGGGAATGAAGAAAAGTTATATATTTTAAAATCACCATTACTATTAGTAATTGTGTTGCATAAAGAAATGTCGGTCTCCTGACTTAATGCCAGTTCTAGTTCCTAACAGTGTTATTCTGCCACCTCGGGTTGCCCCTCTGTGGTGTGTTTTTATAGTCTTGGCATTCCATTGATGCGTTTGATTTTGTCGTCTCTCCCTTATCTTCTCCAGTCTGCATAGGGGCGGATATTCTGTGGAGTCTTTAAAATCATTGTTGTTATAGCCATTTGTATTGCCATTATCAGTGTCCTCAAGCCCCTCTTTCACTTCTGATTCATGATTATTTTGACTGGTGTTAAACCTAGTATCCCATTTTTGTGTGTTCAGGGGAGTGGGATTTGTCTTATTGTTGTTATAGTTCTGTGTGTCATGCTGTAATTTTTTAATCTTATTGTTGTGTATTGTCTGCATCTGTTCATTAGCACTGTTAAAAATAAGTACACGCTCAATTTTATGGGACTCGAACTGAAAGTTTTTGGTAATTGTCCAATAAGTTAATGTCAGCAATTAATTCATCTATAAACTTGTATTTAATTAATAATTCCATGTACTCACACCCACACTGGTCAAAGAGAGTAACTCCATATGTAACTGAATCTACAACCAACCCAGTAGAAAAATGCCACATTCGAAGCCTCTTATGTACCATATTGGCCCTAATACATTCTTTAAAGTAAACATTTTTGAGTTGTAATTTCTTAATTTTTAAAAGTTTGTAGTCATACTCACTAAATCAATAGACCAATGTAGTACAATGTACCTGCACTGTTCCGTTTAGGCAGAAGGTTTTTTTATGGATACTGTAGCATCTGTAACCAAGGATTATTCAGCATCTAATCCCATCCTTGCCCTACAGCCACATATTGCCAAATCCACTTTCACCTTCAAACTTGTGCCCACATCTCATATAAACCTACTCTTAAACTTAAACCCTGCTCTTCTTCAGCTGATGACCTTCCAAGCAAGTTCCTAAAAATAGCAGCCAATGGCATTGCCTATCCTGGCTCTATCCTTATAAATAGGCCAATCCATTAATCCCACGTTCCTACTTTCTGGAAAAACTTGTACATTATCCCTGTGCACAAAGGAGAAAATTTAAGAGACATTAATAACTTTACACCTATAGCAATCTTATCTTCCCTTGCCAAAATACTTGAAAATGTATTCAAAAACAATTGATAGACTATCTCCTGCAGGAAGAACTCCTATACCCTGTATACCATGGCTTCCATCCTTCACATAGAGCTAGTACTGCCCTTCTAACTTATAATCATACTGTCAATAAAGCTACAGATTACTGCAAACTATCCTTTTCCTTATTCGTAGACTTGTCTAAAGCCTTCAACGCTGTTTGTCACAGTAAAATTCTACATCAGATGTCCTCACTAGTCATCTCTCAGCCCACCCTTCTGTGGTTCAAACTGTCTAATAGGTATCAGTCAGTAAAATGGCACTCCATGCTTTCTCTTTTCCTCCCATTTTCCACCGGTGTACCACAAGGCTCTATTCTTGGTCCCCTCACCAACACCCTCTATACAACCATACAACAGACCATCCTAACACAATACACAGATAATTCCACTCTCATTTGCACATCTGACAACATGGTACACCCCCAAAGAATTACTCAAAGTTTTAACGGCCACTGAAACATGGCTTTGTAACTCACAACTCATGCTCAGTGCAAAAAAGACCAAACTACAGTTTTTCCCCCAAATTCTTCTCTCATGAAAAAACAAAATTTAGACCTCTTTTGATAGTATAACTGTTGTCACCTCTTATAACAAATTATTAGGGGTGATAGTGGATGATAAGCTTACATTCGACCATGCATATACAAAATTGCATAAACATAATTTTTTTTAAGACCATATATAACATTTACAATAAAAATACATAAGTAAATCTAAACATTTTAAGACAATATATAACAATTACAATAAAAATCCACATCAGTAATATTGTGAGTTGAACTATTAATAATTTCCTTTGTTTAGTAGACACCCTGTAAATAGTTGATTTATTACTTGCTGATGTGTATTTTTATTGTAATTGTTATATATTGTTTTAAAAAACTTAGATTGTTATCTGACTTAATTCTAATAAAAAGAAATAGAAAAAAAGGAGAAAAAAAGGGTTGCTTTGCAGAACCCAAAACTTTCTTACTGATGCAACTAAAACTACAATTTCTACTACTTATCTCCTCCTCACACTTCTTTATGGCACTCCCATCCTTACTAACCTCCAGGCTTCACAAAAATTAAAACTTGAACAATGCTACAACAAACTTGCCAGATTTGCAGCAAGTACCCCTTTCAGAAACCACTGCTGTATAGGACTAAAAAGTCCTAGCTAAAATCTGGCGTTGTTCTTGATCAAAACCAGACTAAACTGTCTTCCTGAATGTGAACAAATACCTTTTCATTCCTTGTATCACCTTATTCTCCCTTCACTTATTTCCTTACTGCTATCAAATTCTCTTCCCTGATTTTCTCTCAAAATATACCATAAGCCTGTTTTTCCCTCGGATCATATTGCAATTCCTGTTTGCAATGCACTAACTTACCTTTAATTTTTCTGCAAACTGTCAAAAATTTCTATAAATAGTAAATGATTGTCATAAAATTTGTATTGATTTTTAACCAATATTTTTATAGTATCATTAATTTGTTATCATTTAAACTGCAGATGGTTTTGTGTTATTTTTGAAGATTGTAAAATTGTTATTGTTAAAATATTTTGTCATAATTTGGAACTTTTCTACCAGGGACGACTCTGAAAATAGACTTCTACCCAGTTGGACTTTCGGTAGTCAAATGTCAATAAATAAATTAAGCATTAACCCAGACATTCACCTATGCAAAAATAAGAGAAAACATCTTAACTCTACATATCTATATATATTATACTCAGTGTACTTTTACAACCCACCCCCATCCTATCAGCCCAAGATTACAGCATATTAACTTAATCCTGCTTTTGTTTAGCCTTTTTTGTCTTTTTACATTGTAAAGCCTATAAAATGGGTACTTGTTTACAACATACAACAATCACTGAAAGGTCTTCCCCTTCCCCTCGTATTTAAAACACCCCTGACTACATACTACACAAAAGTGCTTTACTATGTAACATGCAGTTTGCATAATGAAATGTTTTATACAAATACTATTAAGAACAAACATTGTTTTTATTTAGTTACATTTTTCCCCATTTAGTGTCCTTTTAAACATTGATGTTATAAAGTGCTTTACACTCCACCCAAACGCTTAACAAAGTCAACAAAAGTCCCGTCTGTCAGACACTTTTTTGTGCTGTATAACACCAATGTGATTGACGCTTTGTAATCTCACATTTATTCACTGATTTCAGTGTTGCTGGTCTTCCTTTTTATCTCCATCTCCCAAAACCAGACTCTGGTTCAGGTCTAAGGTAGTACCAATTTTTCTAGTCAACAGCTGTGCTTTTTTCTGTCTCTCAAGCATTTTCCTTTGGAACATTAGCAAAGGTTCCACTAGCAAGGTCTCTCCATGAGCTTTATTGCCAGAATAATGAGAAGCAGAGTCCTCTTCTGTTTGATGACTCACTTTTTGTTGGATAAACTTTTGTATTTGCTTCTTAGCGTTTTGCACATAAAAAAATGTCTTGGATCTTCCAGGAAAAAAATATTGTGAAGATGGCTAAATAGCAGCTTGAATCTCATACTAGCCTCTCGACTTTCCCCGAATTCTTGGATAAATTTTCTTCTGCATAGTGTACAGTGAATAATCATTTTCCACAAACACTCTGCTGTCTCCAATTTTTAATAGTACTCTCTTCTGCCAAAATTTTGTCAAGATCAACTCTTTCTGCTGGTATGATTGCATATTTACTAATATTGATCTTGGCTGGTTTCTTATGGCTAGGTTTGCAGCATATATTTGATGCGCCCTTTCAATTAACAAAATTTTGCTTTCATACAATTAATACAGTCTGTGACTTCTAGTTTCTCTGGTACAGCAGAAAATCTCAGGTTTTCCCTGTGTGCTCTGCCTTCTACCGTTTTTTGAAAGAGCTCTTCTTGTGAAATCTCATGCTTAGCCAGCCTTTTCTTCATTTCAGCCTCTGATTTTTGTAGTTTTATCAGTTCATCTGAATTGTTTGTGAAAGCTACTTCTGTTTTTTCCAGCTTGTTGTTGAGTTGATATGATCTGAAGCTACTGTACCCACTATATGGAAAATCTCCCATGTCATACCTCTCCATAAATGAGGCAGTTCCACTGAACTGTCAAACTTTAGACCCATAGCTATTCTGTCACCTCTAGCTAAAATTATGGAGAAGTGTGTATACATACAGCTCATGCACTACCTCACACAGAACAAGCTGTTGTCCAACTGTCAGCATGGTTTTAAGCCACACCACAGTACTACTTCTGCCCTCCTCTCTTTCTCCAACGTCATTAACCACAACCACAATAATAAACTATTTTCAGCACTCTTTCTAGAGCTATCCAAGGCTTTTGACATGGTTGACCACAAAATGCTTATAAATACCTTGAAGGCCTTCTCCTTAAACAACCATGCACTCCAATTGTTTCAGTCCTACCTGCAGGGCAGGCAACAGGCATTCCTATGGCAGGACAAGCTATCATCTCGCCTACCCATCACATTAGGAGTCCCCCAGGGCTTGATACTAGGACCCGTTCTTTTCTCCATCTTTATCAACGACCTTCATTCAGTCATCCCAGATGCTGTCTGCATTCAATATGCGGATGACTCCACCTTGATTTGTTGTAGCACCTCACCAGCTACTTTATTCACATTAACCCAAAATACCTTCAATACAGTGGAAAAATGGCTCTCCAGTCGACATCTAATCCTAAACCCAAACAAAACTAAGTTGCTCCTCTTCTCCACCACATGCAGGACCTGCCTGCCATCCTTCAACATAACCGCTAACAATGGCACTATCATCTCCCCAGAAGCCCAAACTAAACTACTGGGTGTCATAGTTGATAACATGAAGTTTGGTGCACATATCAATCAAACTATCAAAGCCATTAATAAAAAACTTGGCTTTCTTTACAGAATCAAACCTTTCCTTACCCCACTTGCTAGAACTGCAATTGCCCATTCCCATCTGCTATCAACTCTTCTCTACGCCTCACCTCTATTCTTCATCTTAAAACAGATCTTAATAAACTTATCATCTTGCTATAACCACGTTGCCAGATTTGCTATTGGCACAGCCTACCGGACACACCACTGTCACAACCTAAATCGCCTAGGATGGCTTGAACTGCCAAGCCTACTGCAGTTCAACCAGCTAATAGTGGCACATAACGTCCTTTACCAACCAGAAAATGCACCTGCACTAAAAAATATTATCAGCCCCCTACACCAGCACCCGGCCACTGCGATCATCCGCTAGAATCCTAGCTCAAACATACAAATCCAACTACTCAGCTGGGGACTCTGTGTTTGCCAACTCTGTTGGAAAAACATGGAACAGACACCCAGCTGACATGACCCTAGAACCCTCACTAACTCATTTCAAAAACAAACTCAAGAAATATTTCAAAACTCATTGGTTATGTACTTGCACTAACCCCGACTAGTGACCTCTCTATTTCTTAGGTGTCTTACCTTCAACTACTTCTAACTTTTTTTCTACCACTCCATTTCAGAAAGGGTCAGTTGTATAACTGCTGCTCAACGTGTCTTAAACCTGAATGTATAACTTTAAAAATAATGTTATGTTAGACTGCAAAGGGATGCCTCCAGTTCAACAAGTTCAAACAACCAGTATTCATTATTTGTGGACTTTTTGTGTTTTTCTGCAAAGGTGCCTTATTTATATTGGGTTGTTTCTGTTACATTGATGGTTTGTAAAGTGTTTTATAATAAGTTAGTACTATATGTGCTAAATGCTGGTATTGCTTATGACTATAATCTGCTTGAAACTAGTATTTACTAAATGTTCAATGTGTATTATTATCTTGGAGCTTTTCTCCCAGGGCCTTTGCTGAAAATGGACATATATCCAGTCGGACTATCCCGATCGACAAATGTAAAATAAATAAATGTACTCCTTCAATGTTTCATTTACTTTAATCAGCTCTGAGTACATTTGATTTATTTTTCCTCTAAATTACTAGATGTCATAGCTTGTACCAAAGCTGAAGCTTAGACTACTTTTTATTGAACAGCTGCAGGATTTTTCCCAGTCATTGTTTTCTCTTCACCTTTTTTAGTTGATTTTCTTTCAGGTTCTCTAAATGTCCGACTCCTTGAAGGCTGTGTAAAGCCGAGGTGCTAGAGGCCAAAATCTGCAATAAAAACATTTTTATTGGCTATATAGTGATGCTTTTTGTATTGTGGTACAGTACTTCAAAACCAGTGTTGTTGAGCTCTCTAAATGGCTTCTTTGCTGGCATCCAGGGAGTGGACTTACTAGCCAGTAACTGAATTTTACTCATGCTGACAGAATTACTAGCTCTTGTTTTTCAGTTTTCTCACACTGGGAGAGGTGCAGTTAAGCTGTTGATCAGTGTGCAGCCATCTTGAAAGTCCAATTATTATGTTTGGTACATATCCCTAGTCTACAACTTGCAATACCCCTCACCAAATGTCTAAAGGCATCTCATGCATGTCAGAAGAAGTTGTCAACCTTCTGTACTCAGGCCTGATTAGACCAATTATAAAGTACAAATGCCCTGTTTGACATTTTTCTAGCAAGACAGATCATGCAGCTAGAAGGACCCCAAAGATTCCTGACTAAAAAAAAATATTTGTCTAAAAACTCTTAGCTATCAAGGCAGGCTTGAATCCATGTCCCTGTACTGTCTTTTATGGGCCCCTATAGGAGGATTTAGGGTTGCATTCCATTGCCATCGTTGGCACTACCTTACTGGTTCTGTTGTACCTTCATAAGGCAAACAGCTCCATAAACACTCTTAATCTAAATCTCCACCAACACATAATTAAAATGTGTTGGAGGAATAGTTTATTATTCAGCAGTTATCCTGTCTCTAGAATAAATTTCCTTTACATGCTTAACAGTGTAACACCATGCCATTCTTAACAGATGATTGGATGGGTATCCAAAATTTCTTCCCTGATCTGATATGTTTTTGCCCTCCTGGAAGCAAGAGATGCATGATGAGAGTGGGTATCAGCAGGTTACAGATGGTCTCTATACTTGTTTTATAATTCCTATGACCATGTGACCCTATGATCCTCTGAGCAGTTCTGATAAGATGTTTGCTAAAGGCTAAGCAGTACAATTACATATAAGTGGATATTATGTCAGTTCTTTGTGTGTGTCAGGTTAGCTTGTGTCACTTTTCATTCATTATTTACTCATTCATTCGTACTCCAGTACGCACTGATCACAGTGGAACCAGAACCTTTCTAAGCAAGATCTGGGTGTAAGGCAGCTAGTCCTGAGCAGGATGCCAGTCTATTGCAATGTGGTTGCATATACACACACACCTATGTGCAAGTTAGAGGGATAGCCAGTTCATCTAAAGGTATATATTTTTTGGGATGTGGGGAGAAGAAACTGGTGCATCTCACAGTAATCCATGCAGGATAGGGAGGACATGCAGATTCCTCACAGAAGTCGCACCAGCCAGGATTTGAACATGAGAACTTAGAGTTGCAAGGTAGCAATGCTAGCAGTTGCATCAGTGTGTCACCACTTATGCTACATGTAAAAATTAAATGAAACTGAATTATTGTTTATAAGTGAGGTTACTTAAATTTAAAATAGCCACATTTCATGGTATAGTAAGAAACAGTAGTAAAATTTGCTCATTCAGAAGTAACAGTCTTCAGGGATGATGTGTTAAACTGGAAACACCATTTCCATCTGAAATACAGCACACAGATCAGTGTCTAGTTTTATTTGATAACACCACTAGCATAACTAATAACATAAACAAGAATTATATGAAGCAGTGACTTGTGACAGAAAAAATGTTATCCCAGTCCCCGCAGACCCTTTTTCAAATGTACTGGATAATTGCTTTATATGTACTGACAGATTATTTGTTTAACACTCATCTTTTAACCATAGTTGATGTGGTTCACTTGCATAACAAGCTGGACATCCTACACTGATGCATATTTGTTATCAAGTAATATTGACATTTAGCTAATGTCCTTTTATTTCGGTTTTGTGTTTTCTTTATCTTACTTTCATTTCTCTGTAGCACCTGTGCAGGTATTTGAGATGATTTCTGAAGTCAGATCTTCAGACACATCTTCATTGCATCTGCCTATATTTAGTATTGCATTAGGAAGTATTATATGTATTATAGGGCATATTCAAATAGTATGACCATTAACCTTACAAAGACTGAAATCCTGCAAAATTAAAAGTATCATAAAAGTCATTTAAGTGCAAAATATTGTGGGTACTACACAAAAATCTTACAGTATGATCCAATTACTTTGTCAAATAGTAGTATCATTGTAAGGTCTTCATAACTGTATTCCTTTTTATTGACATGTTTGGTTTCCTGAGGACTTGAGAATTAGTTGCAAAACATGACATCTGTTGCATTTAATGGCATACTGAAATTGTAATAGTAAATGTGTAAAGTTCCGCAGCTATTATGTTAATATTCAGTGTCTCCTCATTTGTGCTTAGCATTTTATACTGGATAATCATGTTGTTTTCTTTCCCATACTGACTTACTCTTCTACTGAGCTCAAGACATCTGATCTGATAATTATCTTTCGGCTTTTCCCATTAGTCTGTTTCTCATTCATCTCTTTCCATTTCTTCCTATCCTCTGCATCTTGCTCTTATATTACAGCTGCATGTCCTCTCTCACCACGTCCATAAACCTTATCTTAGGCCTTCCTCTATTCCTCTTACCTGGCAGCTCCATCCTTAGCATCTTGATATGAGAGTAATACAGGAATGGCTTCCATAGGCTTTAGACAATTGTTGCCTGTGGATTCAGTAGCATCAGTTGGGAAAAGCCTTATGACTTTATAGGCCATTTTATCTTAGATTTTATTTTTGATAGGGTCCAGTTGGTGTAATCATTATGGTAGACTGATGGATCCAAGCAAATCCCTGGTTATTTGAAGTTATAATACAGTAGAACCCTGATAATCCATGCAGTGTGGAGCCAAGAGTGGCATGGATAAGTAAATTGCACGGTTTATGTGAATGCTGGCTTTAAGCATATGTCAGGTGTGAGAGAATAAAAGGAATTCTTGTTCACTGTCATTTTATGATGCTGGCATGTATTAGCCTTTGTTTAAATGTTGTTTATATAAAGTCAAACATAGTTATCATGTCTCACTTGTCAGCAGGATGGTTATGTAAAGTTTTAATCTCCCACCTACATGTATTTTTTGTAGTTGCTGTCTTGCATCATACTGTCAAACATTTCAACTGCTATGCAAGAACAGATTTATAAGCATTCTGTCCTTGTATACAGATTGGTGGCAATTTCCTCAGTGCCTTGCACCAGTGCATGAAAGCTATTGCAAGTGTTCTGCCTTTCATGAATCGGTTTTAAACTCCCACCTGTGTGTGTCTTTCTGAGCTGTTATACTGCTGTTAGCAGCTGTAACAGATCTGATAATCTCGCTTCAGTGTTTGGTTCTATACAGTGCTGATGTAACTGATCTGCATTTATCTACAGTTAAGATTAAATAATTGCCGTTTTCCAGTATGCTAACATGCATTAAGCAGTTTTAAAACTTACATTTGTGACCTGTCATATGCTTTCTCCAAGTCTACAAAGACGCAATGCAACTCCTTCTGACCTTCTCTGTATTTCTCCATCAACACTCTCAGAGCAAACATTGCATCTGTAGTGCTCTTTCCTGGCATGAAACCATACTGCTGATCTGATAATTATCTGCCATACAGCCTGTCCCCCCCCCTTCTGTTTCTCATTTGAAGGGGACTGAGAGGTAGACATAAAATTCTACATCCCTTATATTACAGCTAAGGAAGCCCCCTCCGGTCACTCTTTAAGGCTGTAATTGGCTTAAGCGTCTGTACACGCTGCCTTGCACATTGTGCTTTAACTTCATATGAGAGTAATACAGGAATGGCTTCCATAGGCTTTAGACAATTGTTGCCTGTGGATTCAGTAGCATCAGTTGGGAAAAGCCTTATGACTTTATAGGCCATTTTATCTTAGATTTTATTTTTGATAGGGTCCAGTTGGTGTAATCATTATGGTAGACTGATGGATCCAAGCAAATCCCTGGTTATTTGAAGTTATAATACAGTAGAACCCTGATAATCCATGCAGTGTGGAGCCAAGAGTGGCATGGATAAGTAAATTGCACGGTTTATGTGAATGCTGGCTTTAAGCATATGTCAGGTGTGAGAGAATAAAAGGAATTCTTGTTCACTGTCATTTTATGATGCTGGCATGTATTAGCCTTTGTTTAAATGTTGTTTATATAAAGTCAAACATAGTTATCATGTCTCACTTGTCAGCAGGATGGTTATGTAAAGTTTTAATCTCCCACCTACATGTATTTTTTGTAGTTGCTGTCTTGCATCATACTGTCAAACATTTCAACTGCTATGCAAGAACAGATTTATAAGCATTCTGTCCTTGTATACAGATTGGTGGCAATTTCCTCAGTGCCTTGCACCAGTGCATGAAAGCTATTGCAAGTGTTCTGCCTTTCATGAATCGGTTTTAAACTCCCACCTGTGTGTGTCTTTCTGAGCTGTTATACTGCTGTTAGCAGCTGTAACAGATCTGATAATCTCGCTTCAGTGTTTGGTTCTATACAGTGCATGATAGCTGATGTAACTGATCTGCATTTATCTACAGTTAAGATTAAATAATTGCCGTTTTCCAGTATGCTAACATGCATTAAGCAGTTTTAAAACTTACATTTGTGTATCTTTTTAAGCTTTTCTATTGTCCTGTACCATTCATTAGGTGTTATATCAGATCTGAAGTGTTGCTGTATGCCCTGCTTTTTTCTACAAAATGAAGGAAATCTTTTCAGTGACTGTGCATGCAACCTTACATGAAGTGGTTTTAAATTCTCACCTCCATGTATCTTTCTGAGCTGTTTGTTGCCCCATACTCCTAGCAGTTATAATAGATCCGAGAAAATCTCTTCAGTGTTTTGCTTTGCACCCTGCATTAAAACTGCAGTGACTGTTGTGCTTTTACGTGCATGTAGTAGCCCATAACTCTTAAGAAGTCCTGTCAGCGCTCCAATCTGTGTGCATTTTTCCAGTTGTATTGTTACCTTATACACAAGTCTATATCAAAACCGCAAAACCTCACATACGCGAATACGGAAACGTCGACACATATTAAGCGAACCGCGAAAACACCGAACGTTCTGAATCGCGAAATTCAAAATGTCGAATCGGCATAGTTGGCCAACCCCCCCGCCCACTACATACTGCCTACCCAAACAAAATAAATAATCCACATACATACACTTAACAAAACCCTACTTCTAACCCTAAACTAAAGCTCACATATAGTACTATGTATGCACTTACCTTAACCCGCACCCTAACCCTAAGGTCCATAACTATTGCACAACTATGTAAAGGAGCTATACCCAAACAAAATAAATAATCCATGCACATACACTTAACAAAACCCTACTTCTAACCCTAAACTAAAGCTTACATATATTACTATGTGCCTCACAACAGCCCTTAAGGCAAAACACCATACCTAACACGCTAGTAATAGGAGACTCTATAGTAAGGCACACGGAAGTTCCACTCACCAGGCTGAACAAGGAGAAGGTTACTGTCAGCTGCCTTTCGGGTGCTCGGATCCGCCACAAAACACAGGCACTTAGGTCACTCCAGAACAAGTATAAGTATGACGCTGTCATTGTACATGTTGGTGTGAATGATCTAAGACGTACCTCCCTGGACTACATGAAAAGAGACATTGAGGAGCTCTCTGATCATGTAGCCCAAGCTGGAATGACCCTGACCTTGAGTAGCATACTACCTTCACCTAGAATAATACCACAATACAAAGACAAAATGATCAATTTCAACAATTGGCTAAGCTTCTGGTGTCATTCTAAGAGGATCCAGTGTCTGTCTGCCTGGGATGACATGATAGACAAGCCTTGCTGTTTTGCCAGAGATAGGCTGCACCTGGCACCCCTAGGTTTTCGAATACTGGCCAAGGCTCTTGCCGTCCCCATAGTGCCTTTTTTAGGCAAGGCTCAAAGGACAAACCAACCACCGTAACCAGCACAGGTAACCAAAAACTAAGGGTAATGCTACTCAGCGCCAGAAGTCTCAACCTCAAAATGCACACACTCGAGGCTCTCCTCAGCATGGAGAAAATCGATGTTTGTGCAGTGACGGAAACCTGGTTCAAGGCTCAAGAGAGCACCCCAGCACTGCCAGGTTACAATTCATATCATACCTTCTGGCCTCAGTTACCGGATTGCAGTACAAAGGGCGGAGGTGTATCCATTTTCATAAAGGATACCCATATTTCCAGGTTAGTAGCGCAGCATGATGACCCAGAGATCATCCATGCGCAACTATCAGCAGGAAAAACCACATTTCAAGTCGTAGCCGGTTATAGATCGCCCACCATGTCCCAAGATGCTCACTCTGCATTCCTTGAGACATTGGAAAATATAAAGGTCCTACCCAACACTATAATCTTGGGTGATTTCAACTACCCTGGTATAGACTGGGCGAACTACCAATGTTCCAACTCCTATGCTCAGCGATTTATAGAATTTATAAATTCAAATGCCCTTGAACAACTAGTATGTTCCCCCACTAGAGGGGACAACATATTGGATTTAATCATCACAAATATGGGCGCCCATTGTACCACACCCGTTATCATCCCCTCCTTGGTCAGATCCGACCACAAACTGATAACCCTTGACATCCTCACTCCTCCACCTCCCCCAATCAAAGAAACCATAGTCAAAAACCTTTCCAAAGCAAACTTCAAACTACTTGCATCTGAAGTGGAAAGCTTCACTATTCCCTTGCAGAAGGATAATGATATCCAGGATGCAGAATCCTACACCAAGGCACTCTATATGCATCTTCAGGATTGCATGGACCATGCTATCCCAAATAAAACCTAGACTCCTTCCTCAAGCAAGAAGAAACCAGTCTGGTGGACCCCAGCCATAAGCAAACTTTACAATAAAAGGAGGAGACTTGTACAAAAAAAGGCCAAATCTCAAGTAGAAAAATCATCCCTGATCAGCATTAGTAAGAAATTGAGGGCTCTCATCAAGTCAACTAAAGCTAATTTTGAAAAGAAAGTCGCCAAGGATAACCATAAGGCCTTCTATGGCTACATCAAAAACCTAAATGGCAACGCTCAGGTCTGTTCTGAGCTAGTACAAAATGGAACAAAATACACTGACCCTTCTGACATTGCCAACATCTTGGCTGACAAGTTCAGTGCAAATTCCCCCCCCTCACCACCTACAGGGCCTATTACCATTCTAGGGGATTGTGTAAGTCCAATTATTACTGATACGTTGGTTAACAAGGCTCTATCTAAAGCTAAAAACACTTCCTCCATGGGACCAGATGGTGTCCCAGGCTGTGTCATATGCGAGCTCCAAAAGGAATTAACCCCGCATCTTAATACCCTGTTCAGTCTCAGCCTCTCCACAGGATATGTGCCCATAGAATGGCGCACAGCAATGGTGGTCCCGCTACACAAGGGTGGGGCCACAACTGACCCTGGGAACTACCAACCAATAAGCCTGACCAGTCTGATCTATAAGGCTATGGAGCGAATCATTATGGAACTCATAAATGGAGAGATTGGGAACCTCCAGTCGCTGGACCCCACACAGTTCGGCTTCGTCAAGGGCAGATCATGCCTCCTGAACCTTGTGGATTTCTTTGAGACAGTTACTCAGGCTATAGATAAGGGAAAGGAGGTACACACGGCTTACCTTGACCTTGCTAAAGCATTTGACACCATTCCCCATTCAGGTATTATTGAAAAGCTCACCAGCCTGGGCATAAACCCTTACGTCACAAGATGGATCACAAACTGGCTCTCAGACAGATCCCATAAAGTAAGAGTAGCGGGATCTATGTCCGAATCCAGACCAGTAACAAGTGGTGTGTCTCAGAAGTACAGGCAAGCACGGAAGGGCTGTGGCTGACTAAATTTGCGGACGATTGCAAACTGGGTGCTATAATAAAGTCTCCCGCCGACATGGAGATCCTCCAGAAAGGCCTAAATGAGACTGATGCATGGTGTCAAAGCCATGGTCTCAAGCTAAATGCAAAAAAATGCATAGTAATCCCCTTTGGAAAAAACAGAGTAACCGCAAACTACAACATAGGAGGTAATCCCCTGAAATCTGAAGAAGAAATAAGGGATCTAGGGACCCAAGTAGATAGTCAGCTTTCCTTTGATAACCATGTTGCCAAAGTGGTTAGAAAATCCTTCTATGTGACCCATCTGATCACAAAAGGGTTCGCATCAAGATCTAAGGATGTAATGGTGCCCCTCTACTCTTCCCTCATCAGACCCATTATTGAGTACAGTGCACCAATTGGAATGTACCTGGCTAGACATCTCCAGCAGCTGGAGAGACCACAAAGGTACCTAACCAAGAGGATTACTGGCCTCAAACAGTTGCCCTATGCAGCACGATTGAAAAAGCGAAGACTGTTCTCTGTTGCATACCGCTTTCTCAGAGGCAATCTCTGTCTAACGTACAGAGCCATGTCCAACCCAGAATTGCTGAACATGCTCCATCTTAGCAAAACCAAATCTACTCGAGCTACACGCTCTAGGGATATAAACCTCAACACAACAATGAATAGAACATGCTGGAGGGATAGATTCCCTTCGCAGAGACTTCCCGTACTATGGAACAGGGTCCCGATCTACATAAGACAGAGCCCCTCACTATCACTCTTCAAGAGGAACCTTGATGAGTGGATGGGTAACAGAAAGTTCACACCGGGGATCACACCAACAGCACTACTAGATAGGGGCCAAGGGTACTAGCTGCTAGTACAAGGGTCTAGGGAACTACTAAAGGGGCTGTGAATACCACACAATGTGGCTGGGCTAATATATGCCTTCGGGCAGATAGCCCAGTATCAGCCTATGAACCTATTACTATGTATGCACTTACCTTAACCCGCACCCTAACCCTAAGGTCCGTAACTATTGCACACTTACCTTAAGGAGCTATACCGGAGAAGGGCCAACTATGACGATTCGACATTTCAAATTTCGCGCTTCAGGAGTTCAGTGTTTTCGCGGTTCGCTCAATATGTGTCAACGTTTCCATATTCGCGCAATTGTGGTTTCCCAGTTGTAATAGGTAACCTTATACTCTCTGTGCCAGTGTGGTTTTAAGCTGAAATAATACCTGAATAAGTACAGAGTAGGCGAAGGAACATCTTCTCCATGTTAGGATAACCACCATCTGCATCTGGTGTGCTTCTCAAAAATCTCCATGTTCATCTTTCCAGATGTATTACACTGTTGTTGCAGCCACTGTAACAGATTTGAGACAATCCAGTGTTTCTCGGTCTCTCTCTCTCTCTGCCATCCTGCAAGAAAGCTGCTGTAACTGGTATGATTTTGATTACAGAAACTAGAGGGAAGCCCTTTATTGATACAACTACCAACATACTATGAAAAGCCAATGTAACATTTCTGAAAACTATTACTTTATTGGTGTATAATTATACACTGGTAGGCATTATTAAAGCTGGATACATGCATGGATTATTGGAACCCAGGTTGCTGCAGTGCCAGTTATTAGGATTCTACTGTGCTTGAGAAACTGGGAGTATTAAGGGGATTTTTAAGGTAGAGCTGTGGGGAATTAAACAGTTACTTCCTAGTTGCAAACAGGATGTATTCAGATCTCTTCAGCATTATGGAAAGAACCAGTCCTATAGCCCATGGAATGTGTTGTTAAATAGTTTTGGATGGAGATGACATCTTGCCCATAACTCATCAGCACAGGGTCATCTGCATACAGTGCCGCTTCAGACATGGAGGATCATCAGGAGATGTCCTTCCATATCACTATTACAATATTCTTAACATAAGGGATTTCATGCTAAAGATAGCCCAGGAATTTATACACGTCATACGTCACGCATATACACATTTTGCTCAAGGTGTAGGGCATAAAGGGGACATACAGATGTACATACCTCAGAACTTCTTTGCTGCCAGTCCTGACACCATCATTGATCATTGGTCTGAACACTTCTTCTGTGCTGGTTACCGAGCTGTGTTTCCGATAAGTGCCCAGTTGAGATTTCTTATCTAGTTTTATTTTCATTTTGGCGTGTTTACATGTCATCCAGAAAGAGAAAATGTCAGTGTGGGAGGTAGATTCCCCATAATGATTGTCATGAGTAGTGTCTCATCTGTTTGGGTGCTTCTTAGGACCATAAGCAGTGTTATGTCTGCCAAGCATTTGTCCCTGTAAGATCAGGATTCAGGTACAGAATAGACTACTAAACCACACTATAGCATTCAAGCAACAATGTAACCAAAATGAACAGTATGAAAACGCTACTGGATGCTGGATGCCTCAGAGAAACATGAACACCAACAAGTTATTTTCCCCAAATTTAATATATAACTGTTTAAAATGATGTAAGATTAAGCGCTTTCATCCACATGCAATGTGGACTTCTTCAGAATAACATCAATTAATCAATTAGCCTTTTAAATCTAATTGGCGCCAAAAGTTTAAAAAAAAAACAGATTCATTTAAAGAAAAAGTGCATTTTTCTAAAGACAGTTGTTGTTGTGTTTCGGCTTTTCCCAGTTCGGGATCGCCACAGCGGAACTCCAGTCCGCTAATGATTGGCAGTAGATTTTCATGAATGCCGAGGTGCCAGCTCGACATTCAACCTTCAACGAAGGCACGCCCATTTACACATGTCTTTTGAACGCCCACCCAACCACAGGGAGGACATGCAGACTCCACACAGAAGGCACTCCCCGCACTCCAGCCGAGAATCGAACGGGAGAACCTCTTGCTGTGAGGCAACAACGCTACCGTTGCACATGTACTTTTCTATAAAATATGCATTTAAAATGTACATTTAAAATCACATGTACCAAATAATGCTCAATTTCCTTATTGTAATTCATAAAATATAATATATAATATATTGTTTGTCTTAAATTTTATAATATATTATACCTATGGTTCGTGCAATAATTTGTTAATTCAATTTTATGATTTAAATTGTAATTCATCTCAATTTCGTTACCATCTTATAAATCGATAAATATACAAATAAATGACAAATTAAGTCAAAAATAAAGAAATAATAAAATCAAATTCATTCTTAATATCTGTTAATATTGTTCAGCATTCATTTTCACAAACAAAAAATATGAAATACAATACAATCCATACAAGCATATTTTTGCGAATCCTACATACTAACCTGTAAAATAGGTTTTATTGTGATGTAGTCATTTAAGCCAGGCTCGTTTGAAGCGTCAGTTAGTATCAGCCATTTAATTTCCTTTAAGCCTAATAATGCTTTGTAGTTGCCTCCTCTTTGTCTTTGCCTAACTTGTTCCATGATAGCAAATCTAAAGCCATGACTATCCCCATGTTTGTCTGTATGCCTAAACAGGGCATTAGATTTGTCTTTTCTTTTTATGGCATACAAATGGTCATAAATTCTCCTTTTAAGCATTCTCTCCGTTTTACCTATGTAGAAGCTCGGACAGGTCATACATTTGGCCGTGTATATAATATATCAGGTGTTACAATTTCCATACTGAAATGTAATTCTGGTCCTATTTGTGTTTTCCAGAATAATGCCTTCATTTTCTAGTATGACTTGACACTTTCTACAGTTACCACATTTTGTAGTGTGTCTATTCTGCTGGTTGATATTCCTGACCATGTTACCCCTCTCCAAAATCATCTTTACATTTTTTCCCATTTTATATACAAACATTGGGGTATCTCCAACTATATATTTTTATTTCATTGTTTGTCGTAAGTATATTCCAATTCCTATGTAGGATCCGCTTTCTTTGATTAACTTGAGGTGTATATTCCAAAATACAAGCCTTACTGTACCTTTTGTTCAATTTGTCATTCGCGAAAGTGGTTATTAATTGTTCTCTTCCTACTACTGGAAAATATTTTTTACCCCATTCACCAACTACATATTCCTTAACATTGTTCAACAGGTGCAGTGGGTACCTCCCTGGCATTGAACAATGTTTTAATGAAATCAATTTCTTCAAGTATTTCTGCGTATGTTGACGTTATTCTAGTTGCTCGTATACACTGTCCTTTAAATATGTTTCTCATAATTTTTTGAGGATGATTGCTAGTATACTCCAAATAATTATTGGAGAATATATCCTTCCTGTGTATACGAGACTTGAATCCATTCACTGTACTAGAAATGAACGTATCCAAATATGCTATACCCTCTATACTGTAAGAATGTGTAAACTTTAAGTATTCACCTGTGTTACTCGTGTGCAATGAACTCCTCTATTCTGTGTACTGGACCTTCCCATATAATAAGAATGTCATCCAAGAACCTTGAATAATATCTTACATATTTGAAGTATTCACTTTTAAAGATGTTCTTAGTCTCCCAATCTAGCCTGACCAGATTTGCAAAAATGGAGGCACAAGCAGCCCCCATTGCTACTCCTCTGGTCTGCTTGTAATATTCTCATTCAAAATATATGTAGTTGTGTTCCAGTACAATAGACGTAAGTTCCATTATTAAATTAATCTGTTCCCATTCTAAGCCTGAGTACTGCCTAATATTATTACAGAAACTATATAATCCTTCTTGTTTGGGAATGCATGAAAAATAAGTCTATCACATCCACTGTAATGTAAACTAATCCTTCCTTCCAAACATCTTGAGTTAGATTACCTAGTAAAGCCCAAGAATCCTTTATTAAATGAGGTATCCTGGAATATATGTGATTGAGCCATTTGTCAATAGCAGTACCTAATGGAAATGTTTTTGAATGGCTGCCAGAAACAATAGGACGGAATGGAGGATCTGTAATACTCTTATGAACTTTAGGTATACCTACTATATTTGCTAATATCGGATGTTCTACCTTTAGATATTTATAGGTATCCCGTGTGATACATCCATCTAATAAAAAGTCTTCCAGGTACATGTTGATTAGTCTATATCCTATACTGATTTCATTGTTTGATACTATACTGTAGTTTCCTGACTCCTATAAAATTTTATGCATCTTGTTCATATATTCAAATGTGTCATATAAAACCTCACCTCCAACTTTATCAGGTTTCATCACCCTGATGTTACTTTTGCTCTTTAACTGTTGAATTAGCTGTGTTTCTTCGTCCGTAAGGTTATTCAATACTTTCTTTTGTCTTGTACTGTTTTGTAAACAATATATTTCCCTAGTGACGATTTTTTCATACACAGCAATACTTGGGTGTGTAGGAGGGGATATAAACACTTTTTTTCCTTAATACCTGAACATGGTTTGTTGTGAAAAAAAATGGCTAAATTAATTTTTCTAAGAAATAGCTTAATTTCAGTTAGGCAATCGATTGCATGGAATTTTCCCTTAGGTATGTATTTCATATCTTTCGAGAATAACTTGAAGTACTTTTCTCCAACTACATTGCTGGTGTAATTGTATATATTAAAGTTATCCTTACTACATACGATACCATCCATACTCTTCTCATCTGCACCTGGTTCTGCTAATGCATGGTTGTCACTACTTGTCACATCCTCAATACCTATCTCCTGTTGTTCCCCCATTCCTGGTTCATAAAATATTTCTGTCCCCATTCCCATCTGTTCCTTCTCCACTTCCAGTTCTTTTTCCAATTCTGCTGTGATGTTTGTTTCCCACCTACGTGAAAATTTGAATTTCCAACTTCAAAATGTCCTTCCTGTGTATAACTATGAAGTCCGTCTATATCTTTATCATTAAAAACCTCATTGTTTCCCCCTATTTTGTCTTTCCAAGGATACACTCTATTGAACTTGGCTACACCTCTATTTATCTTTTTGTTTTTCTTTGCTTGTATTGTCTGGGCTTTATTCTCTGCTAGTGTCTATTGTTTTGTATAAAGCTTTTCCCACTGATCAAATAATCAATCTTTTGTTGTAGCATTATTTAATTTCTCCACTTGTGCGGTGAGCTTACACAGTTTTTCATCATTTTTCTTAATTAAAAGACGCATATAATCAAAACCAAAATTATTAAACAAACTATGAAATTCTTCACAAACTTGATCATTCAAAAACACCCCCATAGGTATTTTAAAAAAACGAAGTCCCCTAGGGACTATATTCAAAGTAAGACATTTGTTCAAATAAGCATTATCTATCTTTACACCTTTTATTGCATTCAGTTTTCCACCGAATGAATAAATAAGCTCTTTTAATGTCCCATTGACTATATTAGCTTGAATGGGTTCAGGCCCGTTTACCTGACTCAGTGTATTGAAAAATATATCTCTTTGTAAAAAATCTTCCAACTGGGCGACACACAGTCCTGTATTACATTTAGTTGTATTGTTACAAGTAACACTCACTCTGGGACTAGAACTATGTCTTACAGTACCTTTCATATTAGTTGTACCACTGTTCACTGCTGTTGAATACGTTTTTCCTGCCATGGTACGTTTGGGTTTGGTTCCTGTTGAGATTCTTCATCCAGGTTGTATAGTGAAAAATCAAAAGTAAAATCTTTCTCAGATAACCTGCTGTTGTCATTTGCGGTTTCGTGCATACCCTCGTTTTCCAGAGCTGCAGATGCACCAATAACTGCCCGTGGCCGTTGGTAGTATAGTGGATTCTGAACTTCCCATCTGATTGATTAGACCCACCGCATGTACATTGCGATGCCTGCCCTTTCGGACCATGTTGTGTCATTAGTTCCAATAAACAGGTTTCTTCCCCTTTCAAGATTAAGACTTCAGAATGCAGTCTCTGCAACTCGTCCTTGCCAGCCGGGGAAGACTTGTTGGATGGAAATTCATCTAAGGTATCCATGCCAAACTACTACTAAACCACACTGTAGTGTTCAAGCAACAATGTAACCAAAACGAACAGAATGAAAACGCTACTGGATGCCTCAGAGAAACACTAACACCAAGTTATTTCCACAAATTTAATATATAACTGTTTAAAATGATGTAAGATTAAGCACTTTCATCCACATTCAATGTGGACTTCTTCAGAATGACATCAATTAGCCTTTTAAATATTCTTCTTGGCGTCAAAAGTAAAAAAAAATAGCTTCATTTAAAGAAAAAGTGCATTTTTCTAAAGACAGTACGTTTCTATAAAAGATGCATTTAGAATGTGCATTTAAAATCACATGTACCAAATAATGCTCAATTTCCTTATTGTAATTTGTAAAATATAATATGCAATATATTGTTTGTCTTAAATTTTATAATATATTATAATACCTATGGTTCGTGCAATAATTTAATTCAATTTTATGATTTAAATTGTAATTCATCTCAATTTCATTACCGTCTTATAAATTGATAAATATCAAATGACAAATGAAGTTAAAAATAAAGAAATAATAAAATCAAATTCATTCTTAATATCTATTAATATTGTTCAGCATTCATTTTCACAAGCAAAAATATGAAATACAATACAATCCATACAAGCATATTCTTGCGAATCCTACATATTAACCTGTAAAATAGGTTTTATTGTGATGTAGTCATTTAAGCCAGGCTTGTCTGAAGTGTCAGTATCTGCCATTTAACTTCCTTTAAGCCTAACAATGCTTTGTAGTTGCCTCCTCTTTGTCCTTGCCTAACTTGTTCCAGGATAGCAAATCTAAAGCCGTGACTATCCCCATGTTTCTCTATATGCCTAAACAGGGCATTAGATTTGTCTTTTCTTTTTATGGCATACAAATGGTCATAAATTCTCCTTTTGAGCATTCTCTCCGTTTTACCTATGTAGAAGCTCGGACAGGTCGTACATTTGGCCATGTATATAATATATCTGGTGTTACAGTTTCCATACTGAAATGTAATTCTGGTCCTATTTATGTTTTCCAGAATAATGCCTTCATTTTCTAGTATGACTTGACACTTTCTACAGTTATCACATTTTGTAATGTGTCTATTCTGCTGGTTGATATTCCTGACCATGTTACCCCTCTCCAAAATCATCTTTACATTTTTGCCCATTTTATATACAAACATTGGGTTATCTCCAACTATATTTTTTATTTCATTGTCTGTTGTAAGTATATTCCAATTCCTATGTAGGATCCGCTTTATTTGATTAACTTGAGGTGTATATTCCAAAATACAAGCCTTATTGCACCTTTTGTCCAATTTGTCAATCACAACAGTGGTTATTAATTGTTCTCTTCCTACTACTGGAAAATATTTTCTTTCCCCATTCACCAACTACATATTCCTTAACATTGTTCAACAAGTGCAGTGGGTACCCCCTGGCACTGAACAATGTTTTAATGAAATCAATTTCCTCAAGCATTTCTGAGTATGTGGACGTCATTCTAGCTGCTCATATACACTGTCCTTTAAATATGTTTCTCATCTTTTTTTGAGGATGATTGCTAGTATACTCCATATAATTATTGGAGAATGTATCCATCCTGTGTATACGAGATTTGAATCTATTGACTGTACTAGAAATTAACTCTATACTGTAAGAATGGGTAAGTATTCACCTGTGTTTTTCATGTGTGCAGTGATCTCCTCTATTGTGTGTACTGGACCTTCCCATATAATAAGAATGTCATCCATGAACCTTGAATAATATCTTGCATGTTTAAAGTATTCACTTTTGAAGATGTTCTTAGTTTCCCAATCTAGCATGACCAGATTTGCAAAAATGGGGGCACAAGCAGCCCCCATTGCTACTCCTCTGGTCTGCTTGTAATATTCTCCCTCAAAATATATGTAGTTGTGTTCCAGTACAATAGATGTAAATTCCATTATTAAATTAATCTGTTTCCATTCTAAGCCTGATTACTGCCTAATACTACTACAGAAACTTTCGAATCCTTATTGTTTGGGAATGCATGAAAATAAGTCCATCACATCCACTGTTATATAAACTAATCCTTCCTTCCAAACTTCTGGAGTTAGATTACCCAGTAAAGCCCAATAATCCTTTATTAAATGTGGTATCCTAGAATATATGTGCTTGAGCCATTTGTCAATAGCAGTACCTAATGGAAATGTTTTTGAATGGCTGCCAGAAACAATAGGACGTACTGGAGGATCAGTAATACTTTTATGAACTTTAGGTATACCTACTGTAGTTGCTAATATCAGATGTTCTACCTTTAGGTATTTATAGGTATCATGTGTGATACGTCCATCTAATAAAAAGTCTTCCAGGTACATGTCGATTCGTCTATATCCTATACCGATTTCATTTTTTGATACTATACTGTAGTTTCCTGACTCCTGTAAAATTTTATACATCTTGTTCATATATTGAAATGTGTCATATAAAACCACACCTCCACCTTTATCAGGTTTCATCATCCTGATGTTACGTTTGCTCTTTAACTTTTGAATTAGCTGTGTTTCTTTGTCCGTAAGGTTATTCAATACTTTCTTTTGTCTTGTACTGTTTTGTAAACAATATATTTCCCTGGTGATGATTTTTTCATACACAGCTACACTTGGGTGTGTAGGAGGGGCTTTACTAGGTAATCTAACTCCAGAAGTTTGGAAGGATGGATTAGTTTATATTACAGTGGATGTGATGGACTTATTTTCATGCATTCCCAAACGAGAAGGATTCGAAAGTTTCTGTAATAGTATTAGGCAGTACTCGGGCTTAGAATGGGAGCAGATTAATTTAATAATGGAACTTATGTCTATTGTGCTGGAACACAACTACATATATTTTAAGGGAGAATATTACAAGCAGACCAGAGCAGTAGTAATGGGGGCTGCTTGTGCCCCCATTTTTGCAAATCTGGTCATGCTAGATTGGGAGACTAAGAACATCTTCAAAAGTGAATACTTTAAATATGTAAGTTATTATTCAAGGTTCTTGGATGGCATTCTTATTATATGGGAAGGTCCAGTACACAAAATAGACGAGTTCATTGCACACATGAATAACACAGGTGAATAAGTTTATACATTCTTACAGTATAGAGGGTATAGCGTATTTGGATACGTTCATTTCTAGTACAGTCAATGGATTCAAGTCTCATATACACAGGAAGGATACATTCTCCAATAATTATTTGGAGTATACTAGCAATCATCCTCAAAAAATGATGAGAAACGTATTTAAACGACAGTGTATACAAGCAGCTAGAATGATGTCCACATACTCAGAAATGCTTGAAGAAATTGATTTCATTAAAACATTGTTCAGTGCCAGGGGGTACCCACTGCACTTGTTGAACAATGTTAAGGAATATGTAGTTGGTGAATAGGGTAAGAAATATTTTCCAGCACTAGGAAGAGAACAATTAATAACCACTGTTGTGATTGACAAATTGGACAAAAGGTACAATAAGGCTTGTATTTTGGAATATACACCTCAAGTTATTCAAATAAAGTGGATTCTACATAGGAATTGGAATATACTTACGACAGACAATGAAATAAAAAATATAGTTGGAGATACCCCAATGTTTGTATATAAAATGGGGAAAAATGTAAAGATGATTTTTGGAGAAGGGGTAACATGGTCAGGAATATCAACCAGCAGAATAGACACACTACAAAATGTGGTAACTGTAGACAGTGTCAAGTCAGACTAGGAAATGAAGGCATTACTCTGGAAAACATAAATAGGACCAGAATTACATTTCAGTATGGAAATTGTAACACCAGATATATTATATACATGGCCAAATGTATGACCTGTCCGAGCTTCTACATAGGTAAAACGGAGAGAATGATCAAAAGGAGAATTTATGACCATTTGTATGCCATAATAAGAAAAGACAAATCTAATGCCCTGTTTAGGCATATAGACAAACAATGGGTATAGTCATGGCTTTAGATTTGCTATCCTGGAACAAGTTAGGCAAGGACAAAGAGGAGGCAACTACAAAGCATTGTTAGGCTTAAAGGAAGTTAACTGGCAGATACTAACTGATGCTTCAAACAAGCCTAGCTTAAATGACTACATCATAATAAAACCTATTTTACAGGTTAATATGTAGGATTTGCAAGAATATGCTTGTATGGATTGTATTGTATTTCATATTTTTGCTTGTGAAAATGAATGCTGAACAATATTAATAGATATTACGAATGAATTTGATTTTATTATATCTTTTTTATTTTTTTTACTTCATTTGTCATTTGATATTTGTATATTTATCGATTTATAAGATGATAACGAAATTGAGATGAATTACAATTTAAATCATAAAATTTAATTAAATTATTGCACGAACCGTAGATATTATAATATATTATAAAATTTAAGACATAAACAATATATTACATATTATATTTTATGAATTACAATACGGAAATTGAGCATTATTTGGTACATGTGATTTTAAATGCACATTTTAAAGGCATCTTTTATAGAAACGTACTGTCTTTAGAAAAATGCACTTTCTTTAAATGAAGATGTTTCTTTAAATGAAGCTGTTTTTTTTTTTTAACTTTTGGCCCCAAGAAGAATATTTAAAAGGCTAATTGATTAATTGATGTTATTCTGAAGAAGTGCACATTGCATGTGGATGAAAGCGCTTAATCTTGCATCATTTTAAACAGTTATATATTAAATTTGTGGAAAATAACTTGTTGGTGTTCGTGCTTCTCTGAGGCATCCAGCATCCAGTAGTGTTTTCATACTGTTCATTTTGGTTACAGAATAAAGACGTCAGATCAAATATTCAGCATTCCAGAATATTAATGATATTATTCTGGAGGATAGGAGTGCATAAATTATGGACATAATTATCAGCAGTGTTTTATAGGAGACAGTAATTGTCACATTCTCAGTACAGAATTTACTGACAGTATAATGAGTGCAAAAGATATGGACATTAAGATTTTATTCAGATATTGTTGAAATCTACCCCACTGTACAGGATAAAGCATTCTTTACCAAGCTACAGTGTATCCAGATGTTATTCTGAAAGGTACAAGAAGATTTGGCGCATAAAGGAGAGACTGGCACTTGTTCGGCACAGTTCTGGGTATTTAACAGATATAGACATTCATTCCAGTTTCTTCTTGTTTTTTCCAGAAATGAATTTTTGTGTCATTGATTTGTTTTGCAGACATTAAGACCTTTGAATTATAGTAGTAATGTGTTACAATGCATGGATAATATTTTCATACAGACAGAGACAGAAAAGCATTCACAGGTGTTAAATGATGTTTTGCTAGTTTTCAGAATGCAAAATGTAACGTCAATGTTACATTTTAAAATTGGCAGTACAGTCAAAAGTTCAGATCCCTTGCAAGAAAAGACTGCAGCATAAATATTGTGTGTCATTAAAGCCACAGGTTCAAATTTCGTATCAGGAAAAGAATGCAGTGTAATTTTACTATATAAAGAAACTTCACATACTTGCATAAAGGACAGACCAGTAAAGTTCCAGAATTAGATCACTTCAACTCTACTAATAAAGGTGTATATGTAAACAGCTCAAGACTGTGTATATTTCATGCAGAAATTGCAGTTTATCAATTATACCAGAGGCATGGACTTGTGTAACTGAGTTATGAGATTACAGGCCAGTTTAGCAAGCTGAATTAAGGACAGTACTGTATGCCATAAAACAGTATGGTAAAGATCAGTTTAATATTATCAGTGACAGTTTTATGCAGTAACAGTCCTTTATCTAAGAAAATTATAGATAAATATTAATACACTGTCAGGTTAATACTTTAGTTTCATTTGAGGTTGTAACAGGGAAAACAATGCCATTGAGGTTTCTGTTTGATTTAATAATGAATTTACAGCCTCTCCATTTGACTGTAATACATTATTAGTTCAGTTACAGACTTGCGAGAATTTATTTATTAGTAACATATGTCTATTTCACTATAGTACATTAGCAGCATACGTTTATTTCATGCAGAAAAAAATGTAAATGAAGTCAGGCAACAAGCACTGCTATCAGTTTGTAATTGTTAAAGCTGCAAATGTTATTTTAATGACTGGATACTGCTTTTTTTCTTTGCTTTGCAGATATTGCTACAAAAAGACATTGTCAGTTTTGGATATTTGAATACTTTCTGGTTTGGTTTTCTAGAATGCAGGTTTTAAAATGCATTCAAATAAAAATATTACAGTCAGCCACCCAGTTTTACACATTAGATGGGAAGAGGGAGTAGTGGAAGGCCTAAGTGTAAAAGAAAAGGACACTTGAACATTAAGATGGCCCTTCTAGTACCTCAGTAGTGACTGGGACAATGCAGAGTACGGCCTAAACTTGGCAAGAGGTGTGGTGCACAAGTCCATTATCTATAGAAAGAGAATACCCAAAGCCAGAAGTGCTGATTATTTTCCTTCAATGTTTGTTTAAATGTGTTTCAGTTATCTAAACAAAAGTTTTCTTTATAGTTAAAATGTGTATACAACAGATGTGCATTTATGCAGATTACTGTTAAAGTAAGTATGCAAATGTTTTTATGTTTTCAGACAGTTGTATAACAATACTAATTTTCAGTTTATTTTTATCTGTGTTTAGATAATATTGACAGAAGAAATGTATACTTTTACTAATAGTTTAGTTTCTAGAATATAACATTTAACAGATTTCAGTTTATACTTTTATATGTGTTCAGGTAACACTGGCAGAGAATGTATTCCTTTATTATTAGTTTAGTTAGTTTACAGAATCTAACATTTATACACAGACATTTTAGATGTTCAGTATAAATATGTATCACTTTAATGTAAATTTTATTTTTTAATTTATTTATTTGTAGTTTGTTAACCGGGAAAGTCCATCGGGCCAAAATGAGCCCGTTTTCAATGGAGGCCCTGGGAGAAAAGCTCCATATACAATTATTACAAAGCTAATATCAACAAAGTTAAGTACAATACAGTTTTCAAAATTACTAAAAACACAGTAATATAGAAGACAGGAAAAGTAATATTTGAGCAAGGTGTTGTAACAAAGCATTGAATGAAATTAAAACAAGTATTTTGTAGTACATAAGTATACTTTGGAGTGCAGGCATTTATGCACTCACTTTCATGAGGTGAGAGGTAGGAAGAATTAACAAGAAAGAACAGTGAAAGGTGAATAGGCTGAGTTATGAGAAAGGAAAAAAGGGAGAGGGAGCAAAAATGAAATGAAGAGAGTCACTAGGTTGAGTTTTGAGAAAGGAGAGAAAAAAGGATGGAGGAGCAGAAATGATATAGAGGGAGTCAGGTGGGGTGAACGCATGAGCATTCCCAGTGAGAAGACAGATGGGAATGGAGCATGGTCTTGAAGGCAGAGTGGTTTTGGTTGATTCAAATGTGGGGGGGAGGGTGAATTCCATAGGTGAGCGAAGGAGAAAGACAGGAGAAATTGCCCAGGTGCACATAACGGTGTGTGCACTTTGAGGAGGTTCTGGTTACTGGACCTGAGTAGTCTGTCAGAATGATGCAAAGAGAGTATGGAGGAGAAGGAAGGGCAGTTAGAGGGTTTGAAAATGAGTTTGTGAGCAGTTAACAGTTGAATGTAAGAGAGAGAGTTGGGGAGTTCCAGCCAGTTCAACGAGTGGAGTGTATCACAGTGGTGGGAGGAGGATTTGGTCCCAGTAGCAAACTTAGAGATTTTATTGTATCAGGATGACAGTTTTGACTTTAGGGAGGATTGAAGGTTGGTAAGGAGAGGGGGCTCCATACAACAGGGGGGATATATTTGGAAGATGTTGTGAGATAACGGCTGTGAAGATACAGCATTCCGAGCTTTTGGTGCATTTTCTTAACACTAGTTTGTATATGACTGTCAAACTATAAATGTTCATCAATGATAACCCCTAGAAGTTTTGTATGGGAGACTATTTCAACGGGAATCTAATTCTGACTCACTATGGAGAAGGAATTTTTATCGATAGAGGTGTTTTTAGATGGGGTAAAGATCATGATTTTGGTTTTGGACGCATTGAGAACAAGGTGATTTTTCAACATCCAAGACTCTGTACGAGAGAAGGCATCTTGTGTTAGTTGCATGAGTTTGGGGAGAGACTGAGCATAGCAAATTATGGTGGAATCATCCGCATATTGGACAAGTTTGGTATTAGGGATGCACTGATGAAAATTACTAATGAAGATGTTAAAAAGTAAGGGACCCAGTATTGAGTCTTGTGGAACTCCTGTTGGAGTGTGAAGGAAGGAAGAGGTATTATTGTTCCACTTGACAGCTTGCTGTCTATTAGAAAGGTAACTGGAAAAACAATTAATAGAGGAGGGGGAGAGATTGAGACGAGAGAGTTTGGACAAGAGAAGGTTGTGGGAATCGGTATCAAAGGCCTGTGATAAGTCTAGGTGAAGGTTAGATACAATGTTGCCAGAGTCTCGGGCACGGTTGATGATGTCAAGGAAGGAGAGAAGTGCAGTGGTAGTACTATGTCCAGGTCTAAATCCATGTTGATAACAAACTAAATCCAAACGGATAAACCAACACTCAAAACGTAAAAATAGAAAAAAAATAAAATAAAACAGCCACCAAGGACTAAATGTAAGTCTTCACTTTTTAATGAAATACAGAACCAAATAAAAGTTATTTGGTTCTGTGTTTCATTAAAAAAGTGAAGACTTAGTTTAGTCATTGGTGGCTGTTTTATTTTTTTTTCTATTTTTACGTTTTAAATCCATGTTGAGTTAGAGAAAGAAGTTGATTGTCTAGGAGGTAGGGAAGGAGTTGCAAGTGTATACATTTTTCAAGGACTTTTGAGATAGGAGACAGGATGGCTATAGGATAGAAGTTGGAAATTTCAGTACTGTTGCCTCCTTTGTGGAGGGGAATGATGAACGCTTTCTTCCAGAGGAGGGGTACAAAGGATTCTTGGATTAAACGGTTGATAAGTATGGTGATGGGAAAGCCTATGCCATTGGCAGCTAGCTTGAGAAAGTTAGATGGAAGGTTGTCTGGGGCATGAGAGCATGGTTTTAGAGAATACTGTATTTTTGTCTAACAAATGTCAGTCAAGTTTCAGAATATGACATTCATACTCAGTTATGAGTTCAGTATGGTACATTTCAGTCAGATTTCAAAATGTAACATCCATACTCAGTTATATATTTCTAATAGCATTACTAGACAGTTTACAACATGCAGTTACATCACATTTCACATTATTCAGTCATTAGTTTTAAAGGTAAAGTGGCAAAATTATTTGTAACAGGCTTATTAAGATAAGTTATTTAAAGAATAAGTAGTAATAGTTATTTAATGTACTCTAGGCATAACTGATTATACATAATCTGTTAATTTTCAGAATGCAGTGCACATTCATTTATACATTAGACAGAAGGTTAAAAAGACACTGACATGGTATGCAAAGGTATAAATCTGAAGTTAAGAAAGCATAGGTTTTATTAAAGGTCCTTCTACTATTACAGCACACAGATATTTATAGGATATTTAAGACACAAACTTAAAAGGCAGACATTCTGTTACAGCACAGAAAAAATAAAAAGGCAAATAGGCAAGGTTATTTGTAACTAATCTAGCTTAAAATTGTACAGAAGCAATTTAATACAGTATATGGTAATTATGCTTCAAGATACATATATTATAGATGTAAAAAAGAGAGTTTGCCAGTTGTAAGATGTTAAAGAATTGCCCATTTATAGTTAAATCATAAAGTTAAGAGACTTCAATCCAAGCCATAGATGTTCAACTTAATTAAAATTGCAAGTTTATTTACCAGATAATGAAAATTTATTTTATTTTAGTTCTAGTGATCATTATAGTGTCCTTCACAGACCATATTAATATATTTATAAATGAATTAGATAGGTAAATCTCATTTCAGTAATTTCAGAAACATTTGTTGCAGAATAAATCCTACATCAACACAGTTAGTAAAATAGGTCTTGCATAGGCCTGAAATGTAAGGTTAGGCCTGTGTCTTCATTTTATATTTCACATTTTGAGATAACTACAGAAGTAGATACTTGCATGTGTTCAGGTATCTCAGGAGGAGTTGTAAGATCAGGTTTTATTTAAATGTAGTTTGTTAGACAATAATACATTATTCTCTTTGCACAAGTCTAGAAATGCAGCCTTATTGAAGCAGGCCTTCACAGTTTGCATACAGTTTCAATGAATGCACTTTCAATCGATGATTTTAACCTTCAGTCAAGAATACTGATAAGAACAGAATGTGCAGTGCATTGAGTACAAACACATTTTGTTTGTATGGTACAAGACTTGAGAACTAAAGTTAAAAGAGGCAATGTAGAAATTTACAGGGTTTTGGTATCATTAGGAGATGCTTCAGACACAGTTAGTTTAGTTAGTTTGTTTGGACTGATATACAGAAAGTTATTACAGTGCAGTCCTCAGAAGATTGGTATAGACACTGGAGAGTGAGTACAGAAGTCAGGTCAAATATCCAGCATTCCAATATATTAATGATATTCAGGAGGATAGGAATATGACTGCAGAAACTACGGACATAATTATCAGCACTGTTATTGAAGATGGTAATTATCACATTCTTAGTACAGAATTTATGGACTGTATAATGAATGCAGAAGCTACGCACATTAAGATTTGATTTGGATATAAACATCTACCTCCACTGTATAGAATAAAACATTCTTAACCGAACTGCAGTATTTTCAGACTTTATTCTGAAAGGTACGAGAAGACTTGGCACATAAAGGAGAGAATGGCGCCTGTTCAGCACATTTCTGGGTAATTAACAGGTAAAGACATTCATTCCAGTTATTTCCAATTTATTCCAGTATTCTACAGTCATATCAATTCTTACAGTCTCTAAGACCCTATGTATTTATCTCTCCTCCTTATTGATTTACCTGGAGAACCACGGTCTTAAATTGTTGGCACAAGATGCTATGGTGAAGTCTTCCTATCCCAAAGGTCAGCTGCCTGCCAAAAAAGGCTAAAAAACTCTGGTCTGATTTGGCTGGTGTCCTGCCTTTCCTGACATCTCTCTCGAGGCTAGTGAAAGCCCGGAAGATCATCCAATTGTTTCATATTTTTCTACAGCGACCCTGTTGGAGCTAGGCATTGGGCCGACTTCTCGGATGTCATCAGACACTTTACAAATGTCCACTCCTGACATCGAGAGCATCCTTAGCTGATTATATCTTGGGGACTGAGGGGGATGCCACAAATTGTAGTTCGGGAGGAGATTCCAACTATGTTGGTTGAGTATCGGCAAGGGTCTGAACCTTCTAGGTTTTACGGACAGATGTTCCTCAGACGAAAAACAAAACTACAAGCATATTTCTCCTCTCTGTTAAAGATCCCCAATGTGAATGGCATGATTTTACCCAGGAGTTGTTTAATGCCTTAATGGCTTTAAGCCTCTGCAAGGAGTTTCTATACCCACTCTTAAATTGTCCTCTACTCCTCTTATAATGCCTAGAAAGCAGGAGTCTTCTGATGAGTATTTGGATTCTAGGGAAGAGCCTTTGACATATTCTTTTCAGATCCCTTCTCCCTTGGATTATGGTTCTGAGGAGGAAGACTGTATTAGTACAGACTCTCCCGTAGAAGAACTCTCCTTTGGGGATGCTTTTTCTCGTATGATGGAATATTTCAAATGGGACTGTTCTCAGGTTTGTGATATTTAAAAGAGGTATTATGAACTCCTCCAGATGGAGTCCCCCAAGCCCTCTGCTGTACCTCCAGTCTTGGATGTCCTCTTAGATACCTTTTCAGCTGCGTCTTTTACCCCTTATTCCCAATGTCTTGCCCCTAAGAAACCTGACAGATTTTAGAAGGTGACTGATGACTGTATATATTTGTAAGATTTCCTTCTGATCCTTTTGTACTGTCTGCCTCTTCTGATAAACCTTCTAAACTTTTGCCATCTACTAAACTACTTCCTTCTGATTAGAGCAGTAGAGCCATGGAATGTCTAGGCAAAAAGGTATATACTGCTCCCACCCTGGCTTTTACAGCTATTAATTACCAGACTCATATGACAGGTATGTTTTAGCCATTCTTTTTCAAGCCTCTTAGGCAACTTCTGACCTCCGTGATTCAGAAAAGAAAGTCTCAGAAAGTCTCAACTCTTTCTTTACTGGGTTCTACCTCTCAAGTGTCTCACCACTCTAATAAGTGATGCAGCTGATGCTTCCTGCAGAGCTGCTGCATTTGGTTCTGTGTAGAAACATTATTCTTGGCTTCATCTCCAGCCCTTACCTGATGATATTAAAGATAAATTGTTTGGTGCTCCTCTTGATAATAAGAACCGTTTTGGTTCTGCTCCTGATGATGACCTTTTTCAGTCCCTCCAGGATAAAGGCAAGGCCTTGCAGGAATTGAAACTTATTTTTGTGTCTTCTGTCCCTAACTTCCAGAGAAGTTATCCATCCAAATTTTGCTCCCTCCTAAAGATAAAAAGGATTCTAGGTGTGTACCCCCTGCTAAGTCTATTCATACTCCTGCTTCTCAGAAGCCTCCTTTTTAAGACAATCCAGGTTCTATCTTACAGTTTGATTCTCCTTTCCCTAGGCCAAGTTCCCTTATTCCTTCATCTTTAACTGTCCCTTCACAATTGGTTAAGCGTCACTCAAGACTGTTGGATTTTATTCATCATCCACTAGGGATACTCATGGTATGGAAATCCTCTCCTCCTTTTCTGGGCATCCCTCAGCCTCTTCAGGAACAACTTCTTTTCTTTCCAAAACTGCTTCAGTGCTGTTTGGCTCAGGGGACCATTCAAGTTATGCCTCCTGCCTAGGAAGAGAAAAGATTTTATTCCAGGATGTTCCTAGTTCTCAGGAAGGAAGGCATCTGGAGACACATTCTGGACTTTTCTCAGCTCAACACCTTTCTAAAGGTGTCTTCCTTTCAGATGCTGTCTCTTCAAACACTGTGTTCCCTCCTATTCTTCCCTAGGCCTTCTTGGTATCCCAGGACCTCAAGGATGCCAATCTTCACATGCTCCATTCACCCCCCTCCTTTCAGGAAGTTTTTACGTTTCTCTGTTTCTTCCTTGCAGTTTCAGTTCTCTGCTTTGCCCTTTGGTTTCTCTACTGCCCCAAAGGGCAGGAGCGGCCTTAGGTCAACTGGTGCCCTAGGCAAAAGGGCTACATGGCGCCCCCCACCACACCACTCAGTGCCCCCATCCTCGTGGTCTACCTGCACCAAATAAATAATGAAAAAGTGTCCCTACTATTGCGGCGCCCTAGGCAGCCTCCTAGTTGGCCTGTGCCTAAGGCCGGCTATGCCAAAGGGTATTCACCAAATGCCTTGCTTCTGTCATTGCCTTTTACAGGATGAGAGGAGTTCAGAAATATTCTAATTTAGACAACCTACTCATTCAGGCTTCTTTTTCCGAGGCTCTGCTTCAGCATCTCTAGTTTACAGCTTGTCGGTTACAAAGCCTGGTATTCAACGTAAACTTTCAGAAATAAGTCCAGATTCCTTCTCGAGATCATGTTTGTTTTCTGTTGCAAGATCCAGACCACTCCTCTTCTGGCATCCCTGCTTGCACCCAAGGCTCTTTCTCTGCAAACCTTTATTCAATTTCTTCTTCCTCTGGCTTCAGTTACAGCCAGGGATTTTCTCAGGGTTCTAGGATTCATGGCCTTCACCATTCCTGTGCTGCCTCTAGCCCGACTCCATATGAGAAAACTGCAATGGTTTCTCAAGTTATGTCATCATCATCATATCAACCACAGCCAAATTAAAGCTTTTAGAGGCCCTAAGCACTTTTGGTGCCCCCATATATATCAAATTCAAAATGTAAACAATGTTGTTGTTCTTCTTCTTTTGGCTTTTCCCGGTTAGGGGTCACCACAGCAGAACTCTGGTCCGCTAATGATTGTCAGTACATTTTTATGGTGCCGAGGTGCCAGCTCAATGCCCAACCTTCAACGAAGGCACGCCCATTCACGCATGTCTTTCGAAGGCCACTTGACCGCTGGGAGGACATGCAGACTCCACAAAGAAGGCGCTCCAGTAATAAACCGTAAAATAAAATGTAATTTCTCGAAATGTAACAAAATTTACAGCAAGATGGAAAATGTTTATTTTTGTATACTTCCACTTTGAAAAGTTTTCTCCTACTTTTTCTAATTGCAAAATCTTTGATCCGATCCTCAAAACTAATCTTATGTAACAGATCTGCTTCTATACTTAGTAGGGGTAAAGCATCCAGCCCACCTTGTTGCTTAGTTCTGTTGGGATTTTTAATGTATTTCAATTGAGAAAATGAACACTCAGCTGAGCAATTTGTGACCATTTATTTTAAAAATATATGAAAGCAAATGTCTATATTTGGAAAGGCACACTCAGTATCATCTTCATGTTTTTACATTGTTTGTTCCATTGAAGTTATGACGCACATATGAGTGAAACCGCTGAAGCTCAGCTGAGAAGTTGTGTCCAAGTCCTCTCGGTAAGCATCAGTCAGCTTTTGATAACACTGAGAATACCTTTGTTTCAGTAGATTATGAAGTGACATTATGTGGCACGTCACTGAAAAGAAAATCTGTCTGCTATTTCTTTGTATACTTTTCCTCTTCTTCTTATCTCATTTTCAAGTTTTGTCAACAAGTGTTTAAAAAGTGGTGTTACGAAATTTATCTCTGGCATTTAGATATACTTCTGGTGCATCTCCATCAACATTGGGTACCTTCTTTCTGATGCATTTGTGAGTTTGAGCTGCCTTGTAATCAACATCTAGTAGAATTTCCTTTGTAGCTGTTTCATATCTTTCAAATTCATCTTGTGAATTGCACAGTTGGTCAGCTAATGATCCATACAGATCTGCACATTTTTAAGTTCACATCCTCATTTTCTAGAAGTTGGCTTACTCTTTGAAAATTCTGTAAATTTTCATCTCAAAAATTCAACATAAAATGAATTCTAGCTCTTGGATCTTATTTGCAATATGCTCTTCAGCTATATATTCTAATGCTTCTATCATTTTAAGGAGAGATTTCAAAATTGCTGCTGTTGCCATAGCATTTGTCTCCCATCTTGTATTAGAGAGGGATTTTAAGACACTTTCATTTCCAATGCAGCCGACTGGTTGAGGCTGAAAAAAGATATACAACAACTGCACTGTAGAGAAGAAATTAACCGCCTCTTGATAGCAGTCAGTAGCACTTTGACCTACCAGATTTAGTGAATGGGCTTCACAGGGCACATATATAGCAAACTTGTTTGTTTCTAAAATTTTTTGCTGCATCCCCTTATAGTGCTCAGACGTGTTAGCAGCATTGTCATAAGACTGACTTCTACATTTTGAAAAGTTTAGCTTACAAACTTCACAAGTACTGTAACACCTGATTTGCCATTTCCTCACCAGTATGGCTTTTCATTTCCATAAAGGTTAAAAAGCATTCAGTAGGCTGTCCAACGTTAAAAGTACTTAAGTACAACACTCGAATCAACTGACAAACTAAAATAACCAGAAGATTTTACTTCTTCAACAATGAATGGACCTTTTGAGCCATTAAGTGAGTTCCTCACAGGTGGTTTTGGACAGGTAAGAAGGATTTCTTTTGCCAGAATTTCTATATTTTGAAATGTGACCTGCTAAAAATGGATCAGACTAGACAATGAGTTCAAGCATTCTGCAATGGTCCGAATCTTCTGTTCCTCAAAAAGCCAAGCCACATTAAGCTAATATACGAATTACAGCTGTGACATGGCTCAAAATATGTTCCCAGTAATCACGCTCTTTCTGAATTTGTTTTTCCAAGTGTTGCCGCAACCCCCACACCTTGTCTGTGAGTGCAAGTTAAGTATGTTAGCACAGCGTGTCTGTGACCAGTGCTTTTTTATCATGATGGTCAATTACAATAGTATTTCACCAGTCACTGAAGCCTTCTCATAACAAAATGTGAGAAATTTTTAGGAGCAAACAGTTTACAAACAAAACAGTAAACTGATCCTGTTGATGGCAAATACAGTAACCACTCTCTCTTATATTTCTCACAATTGGCTTTTGTCCCAATGTAAAGTTTTTGTGAACAGATTTGGGCTCAGAATTTGTAAACTGAAAAGTGGAGTTACTGGGAGCGTGGTATAAATTAGTAGCATCAGGAGGACTCAAACCTGTGTAGTAGCGAATGGATGCAGGCCACTTTTTGTCACATGATAAAATAAACTTGATCACTACCACCACCAGATGAGGAAAAAGACACTCATGCTGTCCTCACCACTATCACCACAGCACCATGTACAAAAAATGCACATGGAGACATCAGCACCACCACTGACATAATAAAATATAAACTCAGTTACCACCACCAGTCCACCACCATATGCATAGTCAAAAGCAGCACTTTGCAGCATTTGACCATTTTCACGAGTTTCATGACATTTCATAAGCACTACCAGTCCACAAAATTATGAAACATTAATTACATTATTTATTGTCAGTGTCATGAAATTTGAAAGGAGAAACAACCAAAAAAAAAAAAAAAAGGAATCTGCTTACTTACAAAGTTAGTGTTAGCGTACTTTGTTGGCATGCCAGAAGTTGAATGAGCTACTGAGCGCTGCTGTACCAGTGCATGTGTGTCCAGTGTGTAAATTGAAAACACATGGGATTAAAATATTTATTTAGTTTTCATGTAAATTTATCTTACAAAATTAAAAATTTTAAAATTGTACAAAATGCATATGCTAATGGTATGCTATGTACTATCGTATACGCCATATAATTATTGTACATCTGGCAGTACCCTCAATCTCAGTGGATGACTGAATGGGACAGCCGACATGACCAACAGAAGAACAATCAGTTGAGCCTCAGTGGACCATGTGGCTGTTACCAGATTCTAATTTGTTTTCCAAGATTAATATAGGTGATTGACCTCTATTCTTACTATTTTGTTATTATTTGTATTATTGTATATATTATTATATGTATATGTGTGTGTGTAATTTTTTCATTCATCGTGGGAGCCCCTTTTTGTGGAAACTGGTTCAGCTGCATTATTTCCAATTTTTAAAATAATATGGTCCATGGTAAATCAGGCAATGGAAAAATTCTGTGGTGCCCCCCCTTCCGTTGATGCCCTAAGCACGTGCTTATTTTACTTAATGGCTAATCCATCCCTGATATCAATCCTACTTAATCCAGGTACAAATAAAGAACACTGCCCTAAACCAGATGCCCTTCCATCCCTAGTAGCTGAAGATTTCAACAAGTACTTTTTGAAATCCATAGCTGACTTACTGTCAGACACCTCCAACACCAGACCTTCCCACTCCACCACCAATAATATCTCATCTATCACTATCTATCTGTGCACTAAAACGGACATAAACCCCGCCAATAACAACCTAACCACTTTCTCATTTCAGCCCATACCTACAACTACCATTAGAATACTGCTGCTAAAACTAAAACCTTGCTCCACCTCAGTAGATAATCTCCTACCACAATACCTTAAACTAGCCACTGATTCTATCGCCTACCCAGTCAGTTTCCTAATCAATAGATCTAGGTCAGAAACTCTAGTTCCTATCATATGGAAAATGACCCGTATCACCCCCATCCACAAAGGAGGAAACTTCATAGAACCTTCCAATTTCATGCCCATATCTATTCTACTATATCCAAAATTCCTGAAAGATTTATCCACCAACAGTTAATGCAATACTTACTGCAAAATAATCTATTCACACCAACTAACACAGTTTCCGCACTGACCATAATGCATCCGCCGCCTTAATATACTTTACATACACTCTCAACAGGGCTAGAGAAGCAGGAAACTATGCATCTGCAGTATTCCTTGACCTGTCTAAAGCCTTTGATACTGTCTGTCACCCCTTACTTCTCAAAACACTCTTCGAATTAGGATTTTCCCATACTACAGTACAGTGGTTTCAAAGTTGCTTACATGATAGGAAACAAGCTGTAAAGTGATCATGTGAACTTCCCCCTTTCTCCATAACCCTGCAGAAGTCCCACAAGGCTCCATCCTAGGCCCTCTACTGTTTAATATATTCACAAACAATCTACATACTTCCTCTTCTCCTGGAACTCTCATTCAATATGCAGACGATTCCACTATTTTCTGCATGTCTTGCACACTTGCCAAACTACTCTCCAACATGCAAAACTCTTTCAGTACCTCAGAAACCTGGCTTACAAATGCTCAACTTTTCCTTAATCCTAAGAAAACCAAATTTGTCCTCTTAGAGCAAACAAAAAAAAGCAACACCTTTGACGTAGATCAGTTCAAAATATACTTGGCAGATAATACACTGATTGAAATAGTGCAGCACACCAAACTTCCTGGAGTCATTATTGATAATCAACTGAGATTTGACCTCCACATCCAGCAGAATATAAAAACAAAAAAAAACTCGGCAGAAATTCGGATTCTCTACAGAAATAAACATTTCCTCAGAACTTCGACCAAAGTCACCCTGGCAAAAACTCTCCTGCTTCCCTCCCTATTTCTACCCAACTTACAAACTTCTATTAAATCCAAAATGGAACAGTGCTATAACAAAGTGGCAAAGTTTGCCACAAACTCTAAATACCTTTCACATCACTGTAGATCACTACTAGAACTTAACTGGCTTGAACTCCCCAGTCAACTCCACTATATTCAGCTATTAACTATGCACAACTTAATCTACAAGCCCTCTGCCTGTCCAGCACTACGCAACCTAGTCAAACCATACCAACCAAACAAAACAGGACAGCAAGACAGTGTCTCTACTCATACTCTGTCACAAAGCTATGGAATTCTGTCCCCCTAGCTTCTAGATCAATTTCAAACCTAGCAGTCTTCAACGCTTCATTAAAACAAAATCTAAATAACACACAGCTGTGCACCTGCACAACTCCAGGTTAATCTCGCTTCTAATTCAGCTCCTATGCACAGCTCCCACCATCTTCACCTATATTCAGTTGGTTTATTTGTTTGCTTGTACTTTCACTGTTTTTGGAACTCCCACTAATCTGTGCTAGGAAACTGTAATATAGTTTGTCTTTATTTGAATTTATGAGCTAGAACTATAAGATATTGAGTGCTATGTTTGTTTGTATTGTTACAAATGTCTGTAGCTGTTGTTTTTTCTCCAGGCCTCCACTGAAAATGGGTTCTGTTGATCTTGTTGGACTATCCTGGTAAACACGTCAGTGTGGTTTCAGCACTGTCCTCCACTTGATTTCCTAGTTTCTTTCCTTCCATGCCTCACACTCAAACTTCAGTGGTGGATTCATCAGCTTTTTTTTCCACCCAGGGCCTCCTTTTCAACCTCTAGCCCCATCTCAGGAACTGTTTTCTGATACCTCGGACAGGGGGTTTGGAGTATCCTTCGGTTCCCTCAAGGTCTAGTGTCTCTGGCCTCCTCCTCAGAGGTTAGATCACATTAACATAAAGTAGATGAGAGCTCTCCTTTTAGGTCTTCAGGCGTTTCATTCCCTCTTTCTTCCAGGGCCTCTCAGTCTTCACAGACAATAACACAGTGATGTGGTATATATGAACTAGCAAGGGGGGGCACAGTCCTACCTTCTTTGCAGACTTGTTCTTCAGGTCTGGGATCTAGTGGTCCAATATCGAGTGACTCTACAAGCTGTCAACATTCCTTCAGAGCAAAATATTATGGCAGATGCCTTAAACAGGTCCAGTGCACAGGCTTATTAATGGATGCTTCACAGAGATGTATTTCTGGACATTGTCCATCAGTGGGGTACTCAACAGGTAGATCTTTTTGCCTCCCCTCTGAACAGATACCTTCCTCTTTCCTGTGCCAGAGTCCCAAGCCCTTTGGTCTGGAAGGTGGACTCACTATCTTTTTCCTTGGAAGGGGATGTTTCTCTACATCTTTCCTCCCCCTTCCTTTGATTCTGAGGCTCCTGCTTAAGATCAAGCAAGACTCTCCCAAAGTATTGCTGGTAACAGACAGAATTGGTTCCCCCTTCTTCACAAAGCCAAGAGCAATCACCATTAAGTTACCTCACAAGGCGGACCTTCCCACTTAAGACAAGGGGTCTCTGATCCATCCTCACTTGTCTACTCTTCAGCTGACACTGTGGGTGATAGGATTTTGATTTCTTTTAGGCAGCACTTTAGCCAGGAAACCCACTACCAGGAAATTACATTTGTCCAAATAGAAGAGATTTTCTATCTGGTGCCTTTCTCGTAACTATTACCTTTTCAGTGGGGATCTCTTTGGTTCTGTCTTATTTGTGTGAATTGAGACATGCTGGATTGGTATTTTCTTTTCTTAAAATTCACCTTTCAACTCTTTCTGCTTGTCTACCCTTGACTCCTCCTCCTACCTCTAGGTTTGTGGTTGAACAATTTCATAAATCTTCCTTCATATCAGGCTTCCCAGGAAACGTATTCCACCTTCCTGGAACCTCAATTCGTGAAAATTAGACTCTGGCTTCTTTTGAGCCTGCAGCTTCAACTTCCTTGCAAATTGTACGACTGTTTTTCTTTTGGCTCTTACTTCAGCTAAACGAGTCTCTGAACTGCAGGCTGTTATGGCTGTTCCTCCTTTCTTGTTTTTTCATAGGGACAAATTGTCTTTTCATACTAACCTTTTCCTTCTTTTATGCCCAATGTGGTTAATGAGTTGTCTCTTAATCAGTCAATTAATTTGCCCTCCTTTTTCCTTCTCTGCAGTCTGCTAGTGATAAGGATCTTCACACCCTGGATTTGCACAGGCAGCTCAGATATTATTTGGATAAGACTAAGGTCATTTGCAAATCTGAGCAACTTTTTATTTCCCTTCTTCCCTGATCTCTGGGTTTGGTTGTTTTTAAGCAAATCATATCCTCCTGCACCTCTAAGAACATTTCCTTTTGTTATTCCTTTCATGATAAATGTCTTTCTGTCTCTGTAAAGGCTCATTTTGCTATAGCAGTTGCCTCCTCTGGTTCCTTTTTCAAAGGATTGGATACTAGTTCCATCCTTGAGGCTGCCACTTGGACTTCTCTCCATACCTTTACTAAGCATTGCAAGTTGGATGTTGTTTCCAAGGCAAGAGCTGGCTTTTCCAGAGATATCCTTCATGGGTTTTTAGAGTGCTATTCTGTGCCTTCCTTCTCCCAAGTTTCCTGTTGAGCTTTTGTACTCTCCCTTATGTTAAGAATACTGCAACAGTGATATGGAAGGACAAAGTACAGTTGTGTCAAATCTTACCAAAGCAGTAGATGTCCTTATGTCTTCACTGTTGAAGTATTTGCCCGCCTCTCCTTTTATTTCTGCGCTGCACTATTCCTTCTGCCTTCCTGGCCTATAAATCTTTTCTTTTTTTTCTTCATATAGTTGCAAGTATTTCTCCGAGGTCCTAGGACTGATTGTTCCTCCTGGGGCTTTTCAGTTCTGAGGTATGTACATCTGTATGTCACCTTTACATTCTATGCCTTGAGCAAGAAGCATATGTGTGGCATATGACATAAGCAACCTCCACCCCCTAACACAACCCAAGTGACGCATAGCCCATAAACCTCCACCCGCTAACACAACCCAAGTGACGCATAACCCACAAACTCAGTGTGCCACTCAACCACAGCCCATAAGGCATAACAACATACCCAACACTCTAGTCATAGGTGACTCTATAGTCAGGTACACTGATGTTCCACTCACAAGGCTAAACTAGGAGAAAATTACTGTCAGCTGCCTGTCGGGTGCCAGGATCCGCCACATAACACACGCACTCACGCCACTCCACAACAAGTACAAGTATGAATCTGTCATTGTCCATGTTGGTGTGAATGACCTGAGAAGTACCTCCCTGGACTACATGAAAAGAGACGTGGAAGAGCTTGTCCGATCTTGTAGCCCAGGCAGGTATGACCCTAGCCCTGAGTAGCATCCTGCCATCACCCAGAATGATACCACAGTACAAGGACAAAATGATTGACTTTAACAATTGGCGAAGATTCTGGTGTCATTCTAAGGGGATCCAGTATCTGTCTGCCTGGGATGACATGATCGACAAACCACGATGCTTTGCCAGAGATGGTCTGCACCTGTTGCCCTTGGGATTCCGAATACTAGCTAAGACTCTTGCCACCCCTATAGTGCCTTTTTTAGGCAAGGTTCAAATGACAAATTCACCACTGTAACAGGTACAAGCAAGCAAAATCTGAGGGTAATGCTACTCAATGCTAGAAGTCTAAACCTCAAAATGCACTCACTCTAGGCATGCCTTAAAATGGAGAACATCGACATCTGTGCAGTGACAGAGACTTGGTTCAAGGCTCCAGAGAGCACCCCTGTATTACCAGGCTATAATTCATACCACACCTTTCGGCCACCTAACCTGGACCGAAACACTAAAAGTGGAGGAGTGTCCATTTTCATTAAGGATATCCATACCTCCAGGCTAGTTGCTCGGCATAATGCATCCGAGATTATCCAAGTGCAGCTAACTCTAAGCTAGACTGCAATCCAAATTATAGCTTGCTACAGATCCCCCACCATGCCCCAGGATTTCCACTCCTCATTTCTTGATGCACTGGAAAATATTAGGGCACAACCTAACACCCTAAAATGGGCGATTTCAACTACCTCACCATTAACTGGCAAAACTACTCATGTACCAACACTTGTGCTCACCGTTTTCTGGAATGCATAAATTCCAATGCCTTGGATCAACTTATCCACACCCCTACCAAGGGCAGGAATATCCCAGAATTGGTCATTACCAACTTGGGCAACCGGTGTTCCACACCAGAGGTCAATTCCTCGTTGGTCAGATCCGACTGCAAGCTAATCACCCTAGACATCCACATCCTGCCAAAGCCAACTTCATGCTTCTTAAGACAGAAGTGGCAAACTTCACGACACCCATGCTGATGGACAATAGAGGTACAACTGCTGAATCCTACAAAAATGCACTTTATAAGCATTTACACGAGTGCATGGATCATGCAATCCCTACCAGAACCAAGATACTATCCTCCAAAAACAGGAAGCCAATCTGACGGTCCCCTGCCATAAACAAACTCTACAACAGAAGAAAGAAACTGTTGCAAAAGAGAGTAAAATCCCATAACTGGAAGAACTCCCTGGTCAGCCTCCGTAAGAAGCTAAGATCCTTCATAAAATCCTCCAAAGCTAGTTATGGAAACAAAATTGCCACTTATTCTAAAGACAACCACAAAGCATTCTATAGCTGTGTCAAAAATCTCAATGGCAATACTCAGATCTGCTCTGAGTTACAGCACAATGGCACTAAATATACAGAACCAGCTGATATTGCCAACATCCTGGCAGATAGGTTCATTGCTAAGTTTACCCCCTTCTCATCCCCTAAAGGCCCCATCGCTGTACCAGAAGAATGCAAAGTTCCTGTAATCACGGCTGCACAGGTAAAAAACACACTCTCCAAAGCCAAGAACAAAGTATCCATGGGACCTGACAACATCCCAGGCTGCATTCTACATGAACTACAAAACGAACTGGCACCCCACCTAAGTACCATGTTCAATCATAGCCTCATCTCAGGCTTTGTGCCCACTGAATGGCACACAGTGACGGTTATCTCACTCCATAAAGGGGGAGCCACCACGGACCCTGGGAACTACCGCCCCATTAGCCTGACAAGTCTGGTCTGCAAGGCTATAGAACGTATCATCATGGAACTTATAAACAATGACATTGGTAATCTCCAAACTATGGACCCCACCTAGGTTGGGTTTGTAAAAGGCAGATAATGTCTCCTAAACCTGATAGACTTCTTTGAAGCGGTCACCAAAGCCGTAGATTAGGATAAGGTGGTTCACACAGGTTATCTAGATCTCGCCAAGGCTTTTGACACCATCCCTCACTCTGGAATTATAGATAAACTCACTAAACTAAGTATAAATCCCTATGTCACAAGATGGGTTGCCAACTGGCTCACTGACAGAACCCACACTGTGAAAGTAGCAGACTCCAAATCCAACTTCAGACCAGTGACAAGTGGAATACCACAGGGTTCAGTCCTGGGTCCTCTCCTGTTTGGTATCTACTTCTCTGAAGTACAGGCTAACACAGAAGGTCTGGCTAACTAAGTTCGCAGATGACTGCAAACTAGGAGCCGTAATCAAAACTCTTAACGATGTGGACATTCTACAAAAGGGCCTCAGTGAGACCAATGCCTGGTGTCAAAGCCATGGCCTCAAGCTCAATGCATAAAAGTACATTGTCATCCCTTTTGGTAAAAACTCTGTACCCATGAATTACCACATAGGCGGTAGTCTACTTAACACCAAAAGTGTGATAAGAGACCTTGGGACACAGTTGGACAACAGTCTCTCCTTTGATAATCACATCGCCACAGTAGTCAGGAAATCCTTCTCTGTGGCACACAGTCATCGCAAAAGGTTTGTCATTCAGGAAAAAAGAGGTCATTGTTTCCCTCTTCTCGTCACTCATTAGACCCATTATATAGTACAACGCCCCTTTTGGTATGTGCCTCACAAGACATCTACAATAACTGGAAAGGCCGTAGAAATCCCTTACAAAGAGGATTACCGGCCTCAAACAGATGCCCTACGCAGACCGTCTCAAAAAATTCCAGCTTTACTCCTTCGCATATCGCCTACTCAGAGGTGATCTCTGCCTAATATACAAAGCTATGTCAGACCCAGAGCTGTTGGACATGCTCCACTTAAAGAAATCCCAATCCCTCTGAGCTACATGCTCTAGGGATCTAAACCTTGTCACCACAATAAACAGAACATGCTGGAGGTGTAGATTCCTGTCCCAGAGACTTCCCATACTCTGGAACAAACTACCTGTCTATATCAAACAAAGCTCCTCATTAGCACTCTTCAAGAAAAATCGTGATGATTGGATGGGGAGATAGAAAATTCACCCAGGGGATCACTTCTGTGGCTCTGCTCGACAGAGGCACAGGAAAATAATTTTCTTGGGTGGCGAAAGCCAGGGTACCTTTTGGCTAGGCTTATATAAGCCCTAGGGCCAATAGCCTAGTACCTACCTATGAACCTATAAATTCATAAGGCTTTGGTATACTGGCTGGAAGTTGGGCTACCCTTTGCAGGGAATACCATACATTAAGAATACTGCAGCAGTGAAGAGAAGAACATATACTGTTATGGTAAGATTTTACACAACTGTGGTGGTGCTGCGGTAGTGTTGATGCCTCACAGTAAGACGACGTCTTGTTCGATTCTCAGCTAAAGCATCTTCTGTGTGGAGACATGCGTGAATGGGGGTATCTTCGTTGAAGGTTGTGCGTCAGAGCTGGTAACTCGGCATGTAAAAATCTACTGCCAGTCATTAGCGGACCGGAGTTCCGCTGTGGCGACCCCTAACCGGGAAAAGCAGAAAGATACAACACCAACAACTATCTTTAAAAAGGAGAGAAGAAAGTAAGCATTTCACTATTGAGCTTTGTGGAACTCTAGCCTGTAAATTGTCTCATTTACAACATACCCCACATCTTTCAATCTCCAAGAATTATAAATCAGAGCACTGGCCTTTAAAATTCATAGCAAAGTGTCAGAAACAGGAACACTGTCTTATTTTTAAAATAGGTCTTTATATTCCAGACCCTATATAGTTAGTGATGGGTATCTTTGTAAAGTATTGCTTTATTTGTGTAATAAAAGTCTGACATTATGAAGAACATAAGTAAATCTAAGAGGAACATTAAACCTGAAAGCTAAAGTCATAGCATTATGCCCAAATTGTAGAAGTTGAGAGGTATGATACCCACAGTTTCAGTGAATCCCAGTAGTACTTTTCTGAAGATAATACACTGTGGCAATGTTTATAAATTGTAAAGTTGTGGCAGGGTGTGCTTGTTTAGCATATAAAGTACTAATGAGTGAGCCAGAGAACCAGATACATGTTTTAGGTATATAAATAAGGTTCTGGATATGCATCTGTTCCCATATCAGAGCTCATGGTATCACATAAAGATAGTACATCTGTAAGAATGCTAAAGTCTTTTCTGAACTTTTTGTTGATTCTAATGATTACATATTTGTTGGTGAAGTTTAATGCCTACATGAAACTTTACTTCTTCAAAAGTTTGATGTAGTCTAGAAAATCAGAGTGTGGTCTTAAGTTGTCTAGTCCTGTAATTTACTTTTAGAAGGGTTTTGCAGAGGCATGTTTCTTAGTTGTGGAGAGATAAGCATGTGACTTCTAGGTGCTGAAATAAAATTTGCAGCTATTTTAAGTATGTGGAGAGGCCACAGGAGTATATCAGTTGGAAGACTAATTTTTAGGAAAATGTGACTTCAGAGCATGATAGTGTCCATTTTTTAAAACAACTGTTCAACATTTTGTAGGCTTGTCTCAGAGTAGTAGCTCTGTAGTCTATTCAATCAGCTCTGGGTAGGAAATCATTGATACAACATACTTATTTGTAGTTCCTTATCTGTGAGATGAAAGAAGGGTATCTTTTGAAAAATAGTCTTTCTTTTGCAGAAGATACCAATGTATTTGGCAGTTGGTGAAGGGGATTAAGGCTGTGAGTTGTTAACAAAAGCTACTTCATGTTGTACAGGGTTCGATTCAGTCAACTTTCATTTGCCTACTGTGTGACCTTGAACAAGTCACTTAACTAGATAGTGCTTTGGGGAAATTGGGGATTTTGGCTAGGCTCATTAATGGTCTGCATGCCTAGTAACTACGTATGAGCCTATATTTGAATTATTCTTTTTTTTTACATTTAAAAGTACTTGTGCAGTATTTTTAGTAATATTTTTCTTTAGTTTTTTTTGCAGATTTGATTGTGTACATATCAGCAGTATTTTTCTATGGTTTTTATCTGAATAAAAGTTCTGAAAAGAAGAAGGTAAGCTTTTACTTTCCTAATGATGTTATACTGCTAAATGTTGTGGGTGTCTGCCGTTTTATTACTTTTAGAAGGGTTTTGCAAAGGCATGTTACTTTTCATATAATTAGTAAAAAATTTACATTTTTCTTCTGAGGCAGTAAACTACTTCCATGTAGAGCTGTACTTGAATCTGTTTTATTCTTTAATATTGTAAAAATGGGACTTTATGTTGTTTTGACTTCACATTACTAAACAGTGCACTGAGATAAGAGAAAAATATTAACATTGTTTAGGTTTGAAAATGTCAAGTCCAGGTACATTCTTGCAGATTTGAAATCGGTCACATATTTAATTATAGAATAATATTAAACTTTAATTTGATTATACTTTCACATAATCATTTTGTTGTAGCAGCTTGTATCTTCATTTTCTTGGGACTTAGTGCAAGGGAGGGGAGTTAAATGTTTTTGCCCTATATACTATGTCATTTTGGGGTGTAACTGCTACCTTATTGTGTCTGAGAGCCACTTTTAGTTGTTTAACTGCATATTTGTAACGTACGCCTCACTGTGAGAACCACTTAATTATTCAACAGAGCAGAGTCCTTTAGGTGGAGTGAGAGTATAGACATGCTGTTTCATGCAGATCCCCCATGGAGTCAGTGAGTCCGGGTCAGGACATGAAACTGTTTCATGTAGTGTATCATTATATTAGATGCATGGTTTGTGTGTGTGTATTTTACTGAGTGAAGTTTACTTGTTTTCCTTCAACTACTCCTGTTTCCTTATGTCTTTCAAAAACATAATGATTAATTGTGTTGAACCCTGTTACCCTTGCTTTTATGGTCTGGTCTTGCCTGAAAAAGTCTAAGAAAGACCAGTTTGCTTATCCATTTGATAAGTAAACAAGCAAATTAATTATAGTGACAGATACTTTATTTATGTACTTACTCAGAACGTTCATATTTTCATATGTAGTGTTGTCTTTTGTTTTCTAGGTCTTCAACGTGTTGTGCATGTTGGTGTATCCAGGTCTCATTCTTATTGACTATGGTCATTTTCAGTATCCTTTTACAGAGTTGTGAATGATAATTGTGTCATATTTTTAAAGTACATAATCAACTATATCTTAATGTCTAAGCAGTAGCACCTGTTGCTTGCAAACCCTAATGTGTGACCATAGACGGTTCATATTTATGCTTGCTAGAGAGGAAGAACTTTGTAAGATTTGTTTTATTGTTTATTTTCATGAGAAACTGTGTCTTATGAGGCAACTGGTATGAATTTTCATCTGATGGGCACACAAGATCTGAGGTTTGCTGAGTCTGCATATTTGCCTAATTCATAATTAGGGCCTTGAAACTCTTAAGAGTTTAACAAAAGTAGAATAAAATAAATAACCAGGGTAGTCCAACTAGTCATGTGTATATTTTCAGGGAAGACCAAAGTTGCTATATATACAAATGGAAGAAATTTCATTATTCTCTCTGGGATTTGTGGGGATGGCAGAAGACTAATATGGAGATAGCAAATATGCAGTACAGAGTGAGACTAGAGTAAGAAAAATAATCTCTGCACATTGTGGAGAATAAATCGGATTTGACAGATTAAAGCCTAGAGAGCATGTGCTGTGGCAGTTTAGAGGAAGGATTGCCAGTGTCAGATTTTCTGGAACTGTAGAGGAGTTCTAAGCCACCGTGTCATGGTCTGAGATGGCCGGGGGACTTAAAGAAGGAGGTGTAGTAAGTATTACCTGGGACATTGTAGGATTTTTAAAAAAATTGTGTTTTTTCTGACCAGTTCACAATAATGGTGAATATAGATGATGCGCAAGTTAACATTAAGAAGAGAATATGTAAACTAGACTGTTATTAGAAAAAACAAAAGTATGTAGGAAAAGCTGCACATAGATCATTATGGTATGAAGCCATTTTATGAGACGTGGTTGAAATGGTGGCAAGCATTAAAATCTAAGTTAAGAAAATGTATATTAATAAAAGTGAGACAAGCCAGTAAGAAAAGGATTGTTTCAGGAATGGTAAATTGACAAGCATGAAGGGATATAGTAAGTTTACTGCAAAGAAGGGAGTCTCAGAGATATTTGCTAATTGGAGACCTAGTACACTTATGACCAGTGACTATAAAGCATTAGCAAGTGGTATATAGTATATAATAACTGCGTATATGCCAGGAATTATTTAAGAAATAGATTATTTAGGCAAAAGGATGACGTGAATGAAATCTGTGTAAAGGATGTAATTGAAGAAATAAGAACTAGAAAGGATTGAAGGATTGATTTTTTTTTTTTTTTGTTTACAGCTTTGGAGGAAAAAAAAAACAAATTTCACATGAAGAAATTCTTAAGAGTTGAATATGCTGGGAATGGATGAGGAATTCATGTGCAAGGCCTATAGTGAATGAAAGTGTAGGAATAAGAGCAATATAAGAGGTGATCCTCTTCATCCCGTCCTTCCAATCTGACTTGCGGGTCCTTGAGCTACGGGTCTATGTTAAATCATCGAACGCTTAAAAAAAGTGAACGATGATTTATCGAATGCATGTAAGTGAAAGCTTACAATCTCAAACTCTTAGAGCAGTGATTTTTTTTTCCAAGGAAAAAAATCGCTGTTCCACAAAACAAAAAAAAATTTTAAAACATTATATAAGGGGGGGGGGGGCTTTGCACCCCACACCTCCCCCACTTAAATATACCAACTCCGAGATTGCACTACAGTCACAGTAAAGGAAGCGGACAAGTGATTTCTTTCCCAGAGAAAGAATTCACTTATATGCCATTTCACTATTTCGCCTTTTCGTGCTTTCAAGTTCGATCGACGCATTTGAAAGAATGCGTATTCGATCATTTAATAGGAACCCTTGAGCTACAAGTTGGATCCAAGCCAGCAAAACTAGTGCTCCTTTAAATTTGTTCCTACACATAATACAGCAGGTTGTGAAGCTTCCTCAGATCTCATTTGCCCAGATTGTGACACTCCTGAGATCTCATTTGTCACCTCAGCATTTAGAAGAGGTTGCATTCTGCACAAAAGCTAATTCTCCATCTTTTACAAAATGTATTATTTAGTTATTTCATGATCTTTCTATAACATTTTGCATATTCAAGTTTTTCCGTTTCTTTAATTCTGTGCTCCTTTTTAATCCATTTTTTTACAATTTTTCCTTCCTTGGTGAGACAGCATTAGACCTAAAGATTAGATTTTTCTGTCTTTCTGTGCTGAGTAGTTGTGTAATATTACAATATAAATCTCCGTATGGTTCCTGAAGAGTCTTGCAGTCAATCAAAGCAGTCAATATAGTAAAAACACTGCAGAACTCACCACCAATGCTGGAATAACACCTTTATTTAATGAAACAAACAAACAGATGAGCGCTTTCACATACTAAGTACGCTTCTTCAGATCTATTTTACTGAGCTCACATTCTTGCTTATATACACAGATTAGAACCAACGTATTATGCAATTATTCAGTCAATCATTCTTGCTAAAAGCATCTTTTAAAAGGGGCACGCCAAAACTTATTTTGGATAAAACAATAAGGGAGAGCTTGTGAAGCCATTAGTATATAGTGAGTGTCTATTCCATGAATACCCTTGGTTAAACACCATTCAATCAAATAAATTGATCATGAAATATATGTTAATACAAGAATATAAATATACATATAAAAATATTATTTCAATAAATATATATATATAAATATAAATAATACATCTATAAATATCTATATAAAAACTAGATTGCTGCTAATATATGTATAAAATCAATATATATATGTATAATATAATGAATGTACATCATATTAATGAAAAATGATATAAACTTTCTATTCCATTCATAATAAAACAAAATGAAATATATACATAAATATGTAAAAAACACACGTCTAAAACCATTGTTATAAATATAAGGTATATGCAATATATAAAAATATATACAATAAATAAATAAATAAAACATGATGACAATTAATTGTGAATAATCAATAGTGAAGGACTCATTAATGCTATATAAAGGCTATAGAAACTATATAAAGGCCTCATAAAACTTCATAAAACCTCATAAAAAACTCTGTATAACACTTACTTATGCAAACTTTAAAGAATATTTACTATATCAAAGGCAGGCCAAAAACATGTGTCAATGTGACCAGAAATGTGCTTGTCCAAAAATTATGAATATCAAATAAAGCCATAGATTAGATACGGAACTACCTATGCATCAAAAAATGAATGCTCTGGTTCACCAAGTAAAATATACTTGGATATAAGGGGTAACATTGCTACTACGTCCATATATACTATCTTAATATTTATTTGTATACCCTGGCTTCTAAGATTGGTTTCAGAGATATAGTTTGATTTAAACCAGGGGGTAAATGTGCCCCCATCCTCAAAATCCAATCTAATTCTGTGGTAGCTAACAAGTTCACATTATCACCCCATCTCTTATTAATGTGTACTACTTGTAGCACCCTAAAGCTAAACATATGTTGTTCATGTTCGAGAATATGTCTGGCCAAAGCATTCGTCTCCTTGCGTTTCCTGATATCATAGACGTGATTATAGATCCTCTGTTTAAGTTTCCTCTTAGTCATGCCTATATAGAATGCATCACACTGCAGGCAGGTGGCTAAATATATCACATTTTTGGTGTCACATGTAGTGTTGCATTTAGGAGAAAATGTAAAATCCATGTTTGGATGTTCAAAAACTTGTATGGTTGTTATATACTGGCACATATTGCATTTGCCACATGGAAAAAGAGCAATATAAGAGGTGATCCTCTTCATCCCGTCCTTCCAATCTGACTTGCGGGTCCTTGAGCTACGGGTCTATGTTAAATCATCGAACGCTTAAAAAAAGTGAACAATGATTTATCGAATGCATGTAAGTGAAAGCTTACAATCTCAAACTCTTAGAGCAGTGATTTTTTTTTCCAAGGGAAAAAATCGCTGTTCCACAAAACAAAAAAAAATTTTAAAACATTATATAAGGGGGGGGGGCCTTTGCACCCCACACCTCCCCCACTTAAATATACCAACTCCGAGATTGCACTACAGTCACGAAAATGGCAAAGTAAAGGAAGCGGACAAGTGATTTCTTTCCCAGAGAAAGAATTCACTTATATGCCATTTCACTATTTCGCCTTTTCGTGCTTTCAAGTTCGATCGACGCATTTGAAAGAATGCATATTCGATCATTTAATAGGAACCCTTGAGCTACAAGTTGGATCCAAGCCAGCAAAACTAGTGCTCCTTTAAATTTGTTCCTACACATAATACAGCAGGTTGTGAAGCTTCCTCAGATCTCATTTGCCCAGATTGTGACACTCCTGTTAGATCTCATTTGTCACCTCAGCATTTAGAAGAGGTTGCATTCTGCACAAAAGCTAATTCTCCATCTTTTACAAAATGTATTATTTAGTTATTTCATGATCTTTCTATAACATTTTGCATAGTCAAGTTTTTCCCTGTTTCTTGAATTCTGAGCTCCTTTTTAATCCATTTTTTTTTACAATTTTTACTTCCTCGGTGAGACAGCATTAGACCTAAAGATTAGATTTTTCTGTCTTTCTGTGCTGAGTAGTTGTGTAATATGTATACATACACCTAGAGTTATACTTTCCTTTTTCTAGTAGTTGCTTTTCTTCTTGTTATTATTGTTGATGGTTGTTTAATGGTGTATTGCTAGCTATGGAGGGTAGCAGACAGACAAAGAAAAGAGCTTCAAGAAGTGCCTTCAGTGTAGACACGAAGTCCCTCTACAGGATTCACACAATCAGTGTGTTTGTCTTGAGTGTAGAACATCTTACAACTGACTGCTCCAACTGCAAGGCATTTTGGTCAAAGCCTTCTCAGCTAGGAGGAACAAATTAGTGATTAAGGGCTTGCTGCCACCAGATCCAAAAGCAGATAAGCACAAAAAAGATAGAGATGGTCACAGCAAGGAAGAAGGTCCAAAAGCAAGGCCTGGGATCAAGATTCCAAGTAGAGAAAATTAGAGGAATCCCCTGGTGCCAGACCCTAAAAATTTATCATGTTAGAGCCAACTAGTTTTTCAGCAATATCTATATCTTCGACTGAGCCAATTGTTATTGAAGATAAGTCACCTAGGCACATGATTCGAGGTACCTATACTGAGAGGAAGCTCACAGGATTCTCTTCTCAGCCACTATCTCATCCAGACCCATTTCGTGTTGTGCAATTTTCTGTATCAGAGTCATTGACCTTCACGGCTATGAAACTGATCACTGCCTTGGATCCATCTGCTATGTCAGGCTTGGGGATCTCTTTATCAAAGCTGCCTATCCTCTGTGGAGAGGGCAGCAGCAGCAGTCAACAGGAGTTCCTTGGAACAGCCAGATATGGGTTTAGGCTTTGAGGTTACAGGGAAGATTAGTCTGTCCTGCAAGAGCTGTTATGCAGGCTCCACCAGTGGCATCCCCCTCCTCAACACCCTTCTATTTCTGTTATAACTCTGTCATACTTCCAGGATTAGAGTTGAACGGTTATCTATTGTGATGATGTGAAGTATTGCCAGCTATGCCAGGCAGGGCAGTGGATGTTTAACATATGCCCCTTAGCTGGAATTATGTAAAGATTTATATGTAATTTGTGTATCAAACTGATTTGTACAGATGCTTGTATTGAAAAATGTATTTGTAAAGCTGCTTGTGTTAAAAAATGTACCAACAGTGGGTCCTGACTGTATTGTAACGAAGGACATTACGTATGTTAACTAGATACTGGACGAGAAGAGATTAATCTCAGTCTAGCTAACTTTGGAAAATAGCAAGAAGTTAAATTACTTAAGGCAGGCCATTAAGATTGTATCTTACAGTTCTGACTGCAGCCAGAGATTAAATGACTGTTCCAGAGGATGGTTTATTAGCTTCTGTAGGAAGAATGGAAGTGTTTTATGGTTTTTACAGCTTCCAGATCCTATAACACATCTCAGCAAAGCTCCATTCTTGTGTATGGTAACACATATGTGCTAAATTCTGGTTCAGATTCTAGCAGTGGGGGTAGCATGTGAACCAGAAGTCAGATGACAGATGTAATTGATGTCATTCTATAATCTAGGACAAAAATAATGTTTTAATGCTAGATGAGAGAGAAGTGTCAGGGCATTCTGTTTTTGGAACCTGACAAGAAGGACCCCTCACCTACTTCATCTTGCCTTGTTCTAGTAAGTGACCAGGGACTAGTAATTATTTATATCAATCAGGAAAATATAGTGAGATTAGTTTAATACTATTTTTCTGTGTCTGTTTGACTCTGTTCATCTGTTTTGTCTTGATATTTCCTGTGATTGAAATTCAGTTGTTTATTGTAAACAGATGATTAGTACTTTCATTTTTTTTTTTATTATTATTTATTATTAAATATATTTAAACTTTTCATTGTGGCTGGTCCTTTAGAGAATATTTGTACCTTTGGGAGTACATTTATCTATTTATGACTCTGTGGCCACTCCTGAAAGCCTTACTGCATTGCTCAAACAGTACCATTTTTACTAATATTGATTTCACTTAGTACAATAGGGTACCTATGCAAGAGCCTTAGAGTAGCTGGCTTTGGAATGTCTGGTGGCAGTAACTACCTTATAGTGTGGGCAAAAGCGGGCATAGCTAGTAAATCTGTGACAGCCTTTCCCAGGTGTGTGTGCGTGAAAATCAAATCTTAGAGTGTGTGTGTCAGCTGCTTAGAACAGGGACACAAAGGACTGGTTTCACAGAGAGGGAGCTGGAGGACTTGGCTTGGACACTTGGCTTTGGACTCATCTCTGTAGCTGTGCCAGTGGGGAGTCCTAATGGGGACCTGGAGAAAGACAGAGAGAGAGAGAAAGAAATCCAGACCCTGGACTGAGTGTCTTAAGGGAAATTGTGCTTCATGCAGAGAGCTGCATCTGGAAATGCTGTGTGCGTCTATTTTTGTTCCAAGCAAATGACCCTCTCCACTGTCAATGATGAGGATTCAGGCTTCTTGATTACTGGCCCAGAGAGGGGACTTCACACTGTCTGCAGCTGATCAGAAAGACTCCAGATCAGAGTATAATTTGACATCCTGTGGGCAGGGCCGGATTTAGATGAAAAGAGGCCCTAGGCTATTCCACTTATGAGGCCCTTTCACCTCCCATTTTTAAGTTTGTAAATTACATGAGAGATAATAAAATACATCATTACTGTGATATATATCAATATGTTAAATGAAACATGTTGTGATTGGTACTAACCTTTATAAAAAATGTGGCACTGATAATAAATAAAAAAAAGTCGGGAACACTTATTTGGACATTTATTCTCAGCACCATATATAGTACTTGTAACAATAACTAATCAAACATAACACACAACATTTACAAAGAAACAAAATTCAAATAATGAAAATCTTTGACTACGAAAATAAAATACGCAATAAAAATTATCATATTTTCTATCAAATTAAATATATTCAATACATTGAAGATGAAACCAAATTCAATTCAGATAAATTTATTTCATAATAATTCGCATTTAAAGTTTAAGTATGAATTATTATGAATTTTAAGTCTTAAACTAAACCAAAAATGGAACTTTATTCAAACAAAATCCAGATCACAAAAAAGAAAATATCAAATTGTATATCATATTAAATTTTATGTTAATAGTTATTTTATTTAAGAACTGATTCAATCCAAGTATACATTTAAAACGAAATAGTAGATTAGAAGAATTTCTTTCTAAACTTTTTCACGCAGAATTCTTCTATAAGTTCATCAAAATCTATTTTTCTGAAGGTCTTATTTTCGATGCACAAAATACTCAATGAAGACAACCTCGTCTGGGTCATTGTGCTTCTTACTTGATTTTTGATATTTTTAAGTCTTGAAAATGACCTTTCTCCAGTACAATTAGTGACTATTAAACTGAGAAACAGCCGTAAGATTGATTCCACATTGGGGAAGGCCATTTGAATATTTTCTTTGAATACTATTTGATACAAGTCTGTATGCGACAATGTGGAATTTTTTGAAGGCTTATGCGTTTGTCTCACATATGTGTGGAAATTAAATAGTTCTTCAGTAAGATTTTGGTTGACATCTGGGTATTCTTGCATTAACAGCTCAACACCTCTTTGAAGTTCTACTTTTGATAATGTAAGATCGGCAAGAAAGGAAAATATTTTCACTACATCATCATAAACAGAAGCTCTTCTTCCTAAATTTGATTCTAGTGCATCTAATATAGGAATAAATGATTTAATCCTAAATTTATCTCTTGAAGAGAGTTCGTCTAAGGCATCAGGGTCAGATGAATTTTCGTAATTCCCTTGCCTTTTACTTCTTATTATCCTTCTGGCAGTTCTATATTCAGTATTTGGCAACGTGTTTTTTGCTTGTTGCTCAAGTGCATCAAAATCTTCCCTAATTCCACATAAAATATCCAAAAGTGACCTGTACCAATCTGCACAACTACTCAGTAAAATATTAGGGCTTTGAAGAATTTTATTTACTTTTGAAAAATGTCTGAGTATTCGATTCCAGAAATGGAGCATAAACACGAATTCAGATTGTTCCATCTTCTCTAAAAGATTGTTGGCCCTCAATCTAGTATCACCCTTTGTATTATTATCTGAATATAAATAATTGAGTACATCGGTGATATCATTGTAATTTTCTAAAATAGCTTCTGTAGCTTTTGCATGTGCCTCCCACCTAGTGTCTGATAAATATTTAGGCACTTTAGAATGAGGTTTCAAATGTGATTTCAGAACTGCCCATCTTTTAGTGGAAGACGAAAAAAAGATATAAACTTCGTTCACAACACCAGAAAAATTAACAGCATCAAGGCAACAATCAACAACTGAACGACCTACTAAATTTAAAGAGTGACCAGCGCTTGGAACAAATCTTGCAAACTTGTTTTTTTCGATAATTTTTTGCTGCATACCATTGTATCTACCATCCATATTGGCTGCATTATCATAAGACTGTCCTCGGCATTTTCTGAAATCAATTTCAAGTTCAGTAGTGATATAGTTAAATACTAAATCAGCTATGCTTTCCCCTGAGTGATCTTTTAGCTCAAGGAAAGTTAAAAATCTCTCAGTTGGCAAACCGTCTTCAGGTGACACATATCTAATAATTAAGGTCAACTGATCAGTATGAGATATGTCAGGAGTGGAATCTACTGAAAGCTAAAATAGCCAGCCTTTTTCACTTCCGCCACAATTGTGTCTTTCACTTTATTTGCCATAAGTTGAATAATTTCCTCACATATAGTTTTAGACAGATATGAAGGTTTTCCTGAGCCAGTATTTCCATATCGATTGATATGATCTCTTAAAAATGGATTGAATTTTGCTACTAGTTCTAGAAGACCAAAGTAATTGCCGTTATTTGGAGTTCCAAACTTTTCATTGTCTCCTCTAAATGGTAAGCCTCACTCTGCAAGAGTGCAAATTACAGCGAAAACTCTTTCTATAACGTAACGCCAGTATTGCTGCTCTTTTCTTATTTCTTCCTCTAGCTTTGAAGTTAAAGTTTTCCCTTTTGCTCTTAAGTACGTTAGCATAGCATTCCTACGATTTTCCGAATTTTCATGAGTTTGAATGATAGCAGGGTTTTTCCAATCATTAAACCCTTCAGAAGTTAATGCTGTTGCAGAAGATGCAATATTTGGAAAGAGTTTACAAACAAAGCAAAAAACGCGGCCTTTTGAGGGAGACTACACAAGCCATTCTAGGGTATATTTTTCTCCATTGGCTTTTGTTGAATAAAAAATTGCTTTTGTACAAAATCTGGACTGATTCAGAATTTAAAAATGGTCCACAGTGATACTGAACTTGAGAAGGGCCCTTCTCTACCCAATATGATGCATCATTTTGCGATAAATTTGTCCACAAGCCAACATCTGTTACAGTAGACATATATTTGACATCACTATCTAAATTTGCAACATCTTGAACATGGTGTTTCTCATTAGGTGTCTGAAAAAAATTCTGAATATTCGTATTATTTTCTTGTGGCTCGTTTGTATATTCGTGTTCAGTAAGTTGCTCTTGAATTAGTTCCATATTTTCACTTTGAGTTGGTGCAACGGCTGTGTCCTCACATACAACGTGCTGCATTGCTTCCAATTGAGTAGTACTAGTTGGCACATGCATGTAAGCAGTAATCGGTGTTAGCTTCTTTGCCTCATACTCTTGTAGCTTCTTTTTCTTGCGTTTGCAAGTGCCACTTTCAAATCTTTTACTCATTCTTAGATTAGAATCTAGAACAAAATATTTGAGTTATTAATTATTGTGCATAAATAAGATGAAGATATTGTCACAAAAAATTTTTTCAATAGTCTATAAACACTTCACTAAAGTATTGAACCTACTGAACTCAAAAGGCGAGAATCAAATGATCGTGTACGCAATCCTAAAATAAGAATATTTTCTAATAACATTAACACGTGTTTCATATTATCGAAGTAACACGAATATATCCGAACGTTGGGATATCAATAGGTCTGTTCGTTTGTCTGTTCCAATCTACACCAATCTGCACTTTATTTATGCAAGAACAAACCAGAGCTTAGTAGCATAAGGCACGTCAATATTTTCCATAGCAATCAGTGAACGTATGAACTATACTTTGGTGCAATCTAGTATATACAAACGAACAGACCCAATGAGCCGAACGCATTGATTAACCAATAAATTTTTATGTTTGTTTATTAGTCATATGCGTAGAATTTCTCCTTATTTTCGGTTCAGTGTTTTAGTGTTCACTGTTTTTAGAATAGTGTAATTTTAATTTTGCTAACAATTTGAATGTAGGCCCCTCTTGATCTTGAGGCCCTAGGCTGAAGCCTAGTTAGCCTATAGAAAAATCCGGCCCTGCCTGTGGGTTAGCTATTGGCTTTCTAGTAGTTACCTTTGGCCCTAAATAGAGTCTTTCATAGTCTTACTCAGTCCTTGTCCAGAGGTGTATGTCTTCCCTCCTTTACTTGTTTGTTCTTCGATTCCCAGTATTTTAAACACTGTTTTTTTAATATGTTCTAACAGCTTACGGAAATAACAGATCATACCCAAAGAGATACCAGCCAATGTCTCTGGGTTTGGATTCTTTCTTACTACTGCTACTTCCAAACTGTCTACTGGCTGAATTGCAAAAATCCTAGGCACATTTTCACCTGTGCTCGGTATCTGTTTTTGCCTAATAATCATTTATGTAGCGTCTTGCATATATTTGCTTTACTTATAATGTTTGTTAGCTTGAGGGCATTGTCTAAGCTCTGAATTCACTGCAAAAAAGGTCTGTTCGATGTCTGGTACTACATCTGTTTCACTAGTTTTTTGATCATAATATTCATGGTCTACTTGAAATCCCTGTCTGTATAATCAAGCATTTTCTAACCAATTATCATATTTAGTGATTTTAAAGTAATCAAGCAACTGTGAATTAAATTGCATCTTTTGAGTTAAAAGTTATAACCAGCCTGCATGAAATTAAGATTAATTTGTTTAGGTTTATTAGAACATTACATCTTAAACATTTTTTGAGAATACAGATTTTACTGTTGAATCAGTTTTGAATTATAGTATGTGCTCTAATGAGTCACAAGATGAGAGTTTTTACGCATGTCTTTCAGATATGGAGGTGAATGCATATACAATGTTTGATACTAGTAAGATAATATGTAAAAGTAACTTTCTCCCTTCTTTTTTACATGAAGGAACATTTTTATACTATGGTGCAATTTGCATTAGATAAAGAGTTTAATATATTTACAAATAATGAATTCATCTTACCCAAAGAAGAGTGGAAAATGCTTAAATCATTAAGTAGCAAGCAGGATATTATTTTTAAACCTGCCGACAAAGGCAACAAGTTGGTTGTTATGAATGTGGATCAGTATATGAATATGTGTAACAAGCATTTGGATGATGAAAGCATATATGAAAAAGTAGAGATGGCTATGTATATTAAAGCGGTTGAAAAATATATGGATCTTATAGAAAAAGGTGGGAGACTATGATATTTCTCCAACAAAATGTAAAGAATAAGTTTGGGGTGTCAGGATGTAAAATGGCACATTTTTACTGGCTCCATAAGATTCATAAATCATTAAACAATCCCCATGGGCGCCCCATAGTGTCTGGGTGGGAATATTTTTTGTACAAAATAGGTCAGTTTTTGCATTTTTATTTGTTACCTAAAGTTCAGTTGTTGCCTGCTTATATACAAGATGTATTTGATTTTTTTGAATAAGATTCAAACAGTACAATGGGACCAAGACATGCACTGGATAACATTAGATGTCACAAGCCTTTATACAATTATTAGTCATCAGTTTGGGTTGGAAGCGGTCAGATTTTTGGGGGGGTAAAGTCCAACGACTGAATATGTTATAGAATTATTGGACTTTTGTCTTTAAATCTCCCCCAAAAACAAAATAATTGTTTTTTTTAGACAGAAGAAACGAACAGCAGTGAGGGCATCTTTTGCCCCTCTTATGCCAACCTAAGTATGGGCTTGTTTGAAAATGAGTACGTGTATAGGAGTGAATTTTTTTCACAAACATGTAATTTTATATTATAGATTCATAGACTTGATATTTTTATGTAAGGGTGGTGAAGACGAAATAGAAGGATTTATTAGAGTGTTGGGCAACAACAGATTTGGATTGGCATTTCATGGTTTAAAGGTGGGGAAAATTGTTCCTTTTTTAGATGTAGTTTTGGAATGTAGTAATAACACAAAACTTTACACCAGAGTATAAAGGAAATTTGAAAATGGAGTACAATTTCTAAGGGCTGAAAGTTGTCATTCCCCTTACACTGTTAGCTCCATACCTTTTGGTGCATTTGTACACACATATAGACTGTGCAGTAATGAAGTTGACTATGTAAGGGAAATAAAGAATACTATAAATATGTTCAAAAGCAGATATTTTGATCAAGAAATGTTGGAAGGTTGTTGGAAAAAATTCTTAAAAGAATATATTTGCAATACAATGAGAAAACAGTCAGTAGGAAAATTAAGTTAAAAAAAGTGACTGGACAAAAAAATATTTATTTTACCACAACATGTAGTAGTTTTAGTATCATACTTTAAAAAGTGTTGGTTGGCTGTTGGACATATATTGAGAGTTTAAGTGACATGTTTGTGAAAAAATTAGGGGTCCCTGTGATGTCTTATAGAAGAGGGAGAAATTTAAAAGACTTATTAATTAAATCAAAAATAACATTTCCTGTGCAGAATATACAGAGAGGTTTAAACAGTTGTGGTAAATGTAAAGCATGCAGCTTTATTATTCAGAGTTTCAGACAGATTAATGGTCATATTTTTGAAGTGAAGGATAGTTTTTGCTGTCATTCTGAGGGCATTGGTTATACACTTGGATGTCCATGTAAAAAAATATTATATAGGTGAAACTAAAAGATCTTTTAAATTAAGATTGTTAGAACATGTTAGAGATATAGCCAGAAATAAAAGGGAAAATGCTATAGCTAATCATTTTAATATAAAACATGCAGGTAATAGTGATGGTCTTAAAGGCACTCTTTTAGAGTAAATTAAAGTGTATAATGATGAAAATGATCTTAAGAATAAATTATTAGTGAAAGAATCAATTTATATTTAAAAATTTAACACTATGTCACCCAATGGGTTGAATAATGAAGTCAGTTGGAGATGTTTTATTTACTTTTATGTATTAATTAAGTTGTGATGCAATTAGAGTAAAATGTTTAATTATGTGATTGGTATATGTATTTAGGCAGGTTGTGATTTGAAAATGTTATACTCCTTGAAGGCTTGTAAGGGCCGAGACATCGGAGCATTTGTTTTATTAAATGTTGCTGTTGGAATACTAGCTGGTGGTTTTATTTGTATTTTGGATTTTCCATTGTGTGGTGCAGCTGTCTTTTTGAGTTAATGCCTGTATGACTGTAAGTGTTATGTAGAGTTCTGTAACTCTTAACTTTTACTACTCTTTTTTTTTTTAATGCTTGTAAATCATTATTCCGGTCCCGTTGAAATGTTCTGTCATGACAGTCTTTAAATGTAACTAAGTTCTAAAAACAACCTTTTTTATCATCCCATTTGTGCATGATTTGTAAGAGTTTTGACCTGTGATGCAACTGTTTCACTGCTGAAAGTGCTGTTGATGTAAAAATGTCACCATGAAGTGTTATACATCTTTCTAATGAAGGTCTTCTGCTGTGTGCAAGGGTTGAGAGTAGAGAAGATTAATCTCCCTCTCTTGACTTTTCAACTTCTACCTTTAAGCTGTGTAAACATTTATTATTTCAGCTATAAATCCTTGTATTCAATCTTACATATGCTTTAAACACTGTGTATGTAGTTGTATTATCTTTCTCCTTTTATCAGTATTATCTTTATTAGATTTATAGATTTTGAGAAAGCATCAGATTGACCTGGCAAATCTGGAATACTACATTGCTTTAAACTTTCATCTAAGCAAGCTATAACATTTTAAATGCATTTTTAAAATATAACTACATAGTTCTAAAGATTATTTATACTTAGAGGCTTGACATGTTAAAGTCCAAACTGGAAATGTATGCTTGTACAGATTTTCCATGCTTTGTCTTCAAGTGGGAGAGATCAGCAAAGAAGTGAATGATAGTTGTCTGTATGCTTCTGTCTCCTCTACTCTCTAATTTTTCACCCCAGAGACCTACTCTGTTGGAGGACATTTTTGGATCTGTATGCTTGGTACTGAGATTTTTCTGTCATTGGCCATAATGGGAGCAATAAGTTCCTTCATTTAGTGACACAATCAGATATGCCCTTCAAACCAGGCTGGCTTGCCACTGATAATACTGAAGATAGTAATAACTTACTTTAAACTATCTTAAAAAGAAATAACTCAATATCTTTTTATTCAACTGTTTATTTCTACTGTCAGACAACATAAACCCAAAGCTATGTAACAGAAACTGGACTCCATCAGGATACTTTAAGCTTTTTACAAGAACAAACTATCTTTTGCCCTGTTTCTCGATCTTTCTAAAGCCTTCGACATGGTTAACAACCAGCTACTCTTACTTACCCTAAACAAAATATCCCTAAACAACCATGCCATACAGTGGTTTCAATCTTATCTTAGTGGAAGACAGCAGGCTGTCCTTTGGCAGGACAAACTCTCCACCTTTCTCCCCATTACCCTTGGTGTCTCTCAAGGCTCCATATTAGTTCCCCTTCTTTTCTCCCTCTTTATCAATGACCTCTACACTGTAATCCCAGACGCAACCTGTATACAATATGCCGATGACTCCACCCTGATTTGCTCGGCCTCTACCCCTACAGATCTCCTTAGTTTAACCCAGAAAACCTTTAATACAGTGGAAAACTGGATCTCTAATCAACAGCTGATATTAAACCCTAATAAAACAAAGCTGTATCTCTTCTCCGCTACTCGCAAATCCTCTCAACCTTTGTTTACTGTAACATCTAACAATGGAACCATAATCTCACCAGATATGTATACCAAACTCCTGGGTGTCATAATAGACAACCGTCCCAAATATGATATGCACGTAAACCAAATTATTAAAACCGTTAATAAAAAAACTTGGCTCCCTATACAAAAACAAACCTTTTCTCACCCCTCTAGTTAGGTCTGCCATTGCCCGTACTCATATGCTTTCAACTCTACTCTATGCCTCACCAACACTCACTAACTTGAACAAAACTAATCTTGGCAAACTCTCTAGCTGCTACAATCAAATTGCCAGGTTTGCCACAGGAACTCCCTACATGACACAACATTGTCAAAACCTAAACCTGTTATGATGGCTAGAACTCCCCAGGCTAATTCAATATAATCAACTTACTGTAGCATTCAAGGTTATTAACCATCCAGAAAAAATGCCCTCCCTTAAAAACATTATCCATCACTACAAAACTTTTGGTTCAGTCTGTTAAAGCTAACAGCCTATCTGGAGAATCTTTATTTGCAAATTCAGTAGGCAAAACCTGGAATTTGCTCCCATCTGACTTTACTGTGAACCCCTCCCTTAATCAGTTCAAAAAAATCTAACGCAGTATTTTAAAACTCACTGGTTATGTCCTTGCTCTAACCCTGACTAAAGCCTCATCTACTTCCATATCCCTGCAATTTTTTATTCACAGTGACATACCTCTTATACTAAAAGGTATAAAGAGACACTATAACATCTTTGCAGATGCTCTGTATATATCTGCACCTATAGGTTTGATAAGATAAACTGTAACATTTGTATATATTTCTGAATATAAACTGTATTCTTCATAGACTTTTGAAATGTGAGACTGTAACTTGTATTTTAATACAGTATGTTTGTGCATATACTGTAACTTGCTTCTCTTTATCTGTTTGTAAGTTTGGAGCTTTTCTCCGGGGCCTCCACTGAAAATGGGCATGTATCCAGTCGGTCTGTCCTGATCAACAAATGTAAAATAAATAAAATAAATAATTTTACCTCACTGCCTGATCAAGTAGTTACCTTACCAGCATGCTTGACTAAACATTTCTTTTCTTTTGTTAGGAGACCTGTGGGCTACAAGTGTGACTGTTGACTGGACTCCAGTGAAGCTCTTTTTTATAGCAGTTTGTTGGAAAAATACAAGTAATTTCTTGTACATTTAATTAAGAAGAACAACATTAACGATTACATTTAATCATGCAGGAAAAACAGAAAATTACTCGTAGCTATACATTAAAATATTAGTCTCCTTTAGTCTGGAAATACTGTGATTTATGCTAGACTCCACATTACGGTGTTATCTAAACTTAATGCATCTGGTTGTACATTAGCTTAGATTCTTACATTTCAAGGATCATGTGATAACTCAAAGCGATTATAGCTGAACATTTGTGCTGGCACAATTAGCTATTCATGTATGCTATTCTTTCAGAGGCATTCACCAGTATAAGTGTAATTAAAACTTAATATAAAATGGAGTAGGGCAAACCATTTTATATTTACACAGCAGCCATCAGTCTTCAAACTCATTACTAAGCCAAACCGTGTGATTTATTTTAAATCACAAATCCTCATGAGCAATTACTTAAATAAATATACTTAACGTGAATACAAAATGTGTACATTATATAATGCTTATTCTTAGAATGTAAATCATGCATCTAAAGGTTTGCCTATAAAATGAGAAAAAAACGGCACAGCAAATGTGGAAAAATATCAAACTCTGTATTTTCACTGTAATAGTGTTTAACCTTGGTGGCTGTAAAGTGTTATATTTTAATATATATTTGGCATTTTCCTCACACAATAAATGAGAGGCATCATCCTAATGCATGTTTCTGGTTTCTTATATACTGTAAAAAAAAATAATAATATTAGTCATTCCCATTTATAGCCTTTTTTAAAAGAGTTTGGCTGTAGGCTACATTCTGAAATTCTGATTTTGACTTTCTGTATGGTTTGCCTAAAGTAAAATTTTTGACAACTGGTTAACATACCAATTTATGACTCTGAATCAAAAAAATTTAGATCTTTCCCTAAATTCACAGACCCGAGGAATCATTACAGACTCCTTTCACATGGACCTCAGATAATCAATTCTGCAAGCTGGAGAGGCTATTGCAAATAATCTTAGGTTTGTGTGAACCTTCTCTGCTCAGCATTATCACCAAGTAATATAGGCCAATGTTTGAAAATCACATCTATGTATTTATTAGATTTTCTTTCTGTGGGCATAGGTTCATAGATGTTTACTAGGTTAACAACCACAAGGGCCTTCTTAAGCCTAGCCATGCATCCCAAATCTCTGGCAAGTTCTAGCAGCTAGTAACAAAATAAATATAATTTGTGCCAGTATATTTTCGTGATACATACATGTATGCCTAAAGTTCAGTGTGCACTGAACAGCAATTTTGCTATAAGATTCTTCCAAACAGACAAGTAGGATATCCCCTTTTGAGTAATCTACTTTTTATGTCCTCATTTTCAAATTCCAAGGGATTCCAGTACAGTCTCTATGCCAACAGAAATCCTCCTGAAGAAATGCATGAAACTAAATGTTTTGACTGGGAGTTTGATGCATGTACAAATGTTGACATAATGTGAAAGGAAATAGTGATAAATTCTTTGACAATATAAACAACAATGCCCAAAAATTAATGAAAGCCTATTTACTCTATGAATTAAAGAAAGTCCAAAGATATTTTGTAATTTGATTACAGAAATTAAATTTTTTCAACTCCACCCCCAATCAAGTGAAAAATAAGTTATCAGTATGTTAAACAAGTACTTTAATATGTTCTTTTAATCCCAGGCGATTTGACCATTTTGGAAACCATGTGCTTGCCTCAGCTACTTTTGGCCTGAGAGCAACTAATTATTTGGCCCACTTTACCCGGCTTCAAAGGGATTTGGTTTTGGAGCTTACCACTTCCCTGTCAGCGTTGTTGCCTCCAGAAAGCTTCAAGTTAGCCTCTCCAAGGCTGTCCACTCTTACTGCTTTAGCCAATGCTTCGATGATGCTGATCTCCAATACTGCAGAGACCTATTCTCGAGTGGCAGGCACTGGAATTGCTGTCCGATGGCATGCCTGGCTTCGCCTTTGTGGGTTTGTGGAACCCTTTAAGGTGTCTTTCACTAATGCCCCTTTTGATGGTTTCACTTTGTTTGGACCATTTGTTAAGAGCTTTAACCTGCAGTGAGCAGGAAGGCAAGACTCTTTCTGTGGTAGGGTTCAAGTTTTATACTCCCCAGTGGTCCTTTTCTAAGACCCAGAGGGGAAGTAAGAAGCTTTGGTTCCAGAGGACTCTGTCTTACTTTCATGATGCTCCCCAGGAATTCTCTTCCACAAACTGGGGCAGGGGATTCAGTGGTAGAACACTGCACTAGGTGCAGAGGGGGTCTGCAGAACCAGGTCTCTCATGAACCCTTCTCAGAGAAGCCCTTCCAGCACTCCTGAGGTGCTGCCCGACTCTTCTGCAGTCGGTGGTAGTCTCTCCCTTCACCCACTAGCCTGGACAAGTCTCCTCTTCAATCAGTGGGTGCTAAAAATTATTTCCAGGGGTTATGCCATTCCTTTCTCCCAGACCCCTCCAATTCAGAAATTTCTCCCAGACGTACCACCCCCACCAAAGGAAGTTGGCCTATCTCAAGATGCAAAACCTCCATCTAAAAAGAGCCATTCAAGAGGTACCAACAGGACATCAAGGGTCTGGAACTTATTCTTGCTTCTTTTTGGTGCCAAAAAAGACTGGGGACCTGCGTCCAGTTGTGGACCTCAGTGAGCTAAACCTGTCAAGAAGTCCAAGTTCCGGATGGTCACTGTTTAGTCCATTCTGCCTCTCTTGCACAAGGATGTGCTCAGTGGATCTCAAGGATGCATACTATCATATAAAGATTGACAGACACTCCAGAAGACACTCCCACTTTTGGGTAGGGGACAGTCATTATTACTTCAGAGTCGTGCCATTTGGACTCCCCACAGCCCCCCCCCCCGGTGTTTACCAAATGTATGGCAGTGGTGGCAGCTCATCTCCAGCTGCAAGGTTTCCAGGTTTTTCTGTACCTGGATGATTGCCTTTTCATAGCTCCCATGAGGCATCAACTAACACTGGTGACCAGGTGTGTCCTCAGTCTTTTCCAGCATCTAGGCTTTACAGTGAATCTACCCAGGTCCAATCTAGTTCCGAGCCAAAACCTGGAGTTCATCAGAGTCCTGCTGGACACAGTATCAGTGACTTGCAGCAATGCCTATCCGGAGGGTCCAACTGATTTGGGATCAGGTGTCTGTCTTTTGCTGGATCTAGCATGCCCATCAGTTCATTTGATTCTCAAAACTCTAGGCTGTATGGCAGCTGCCATTCATTAGCGCCTTTCGCCAGGTATCACATGTGAGTTCTCCAGTGGACCCTGGCAGTCCAGTGGTCCATTCTGTCAGCCCATATCTATGACAATAACGTTGACTCAGGTGTGCAGGAATCATCTTGCTTGGTGGCTTCAGCTTCAGGACCTGTTTCTAGGCAAGCCATTTTGTCTCCCCCTGCCCAAGGCCACAGTGACCATGGATGCCTCCCTGTTGGGGTGGTGGGGCATTTTCAGGGCAGGACGGTTCAAGGCATGTGGTCCCCCATAGAGACCAAATTGCACATAAATGTCCTGGAGATGAGGGCAGTTCTTCTAACGTTGCAAGACTTTCTGGAGTGCCTCCTCTAGGGACCATAGCAATTCAGACGGGCAACATGACGGTTTTCTGGTATATCAAAAAGCAAGGGGAGCACAGTCTTACCCTCTATGCAGAGACATATGTAGGTTTTGTGGAACCGAGTTGGAAACAGTTACACACCTTATTGCTGGTTGCGATACTCTTAATGGCAGAGGGGCAGAGGGACTGTATACTGAAAGGCATAATAATGTGGTGAGATTGTTACACTGGAGATTGTGCAAACATTGTGGTATCAAAGTGGCTGAAAAACATTGGAAATATGAGCCACAGAGAATCATAGAAAATGATGAAGTTTACATCACATGGGATCACCCAATACCAACAGTCCAAAAGATAGATGCTAGAAAACTGGACATAGTGATCCAAGAAAAGAAGACAAAAGTAGGTTTGATCATTGAAATTGCCACACCTAGTGACTATAGTGTCTTGCGTACAGAGAGAGACAAAGTCATAAAATACCTTGATCTGCAGGCAGAAACCAGAGCCATGTGGAAGAAAGATACCCAGACAGTTCCAATAGTAGTAGGAGCAACTGGTCTTATAAAAAAGAATTTACAATCATATTTAGATATGTTACCAATTCGTGTAATACTGTATGAATTGCAGAAGGAGTCATTGCTGTGCACATTGCGGGTACTGCGAAGAGCACTTTTGGCTAACATCAAAGAGTGAAATAATACTAATTTCATGAACTTTAATCATACTCTGACTTAGGAATGGGGTCCATTCCCATCATGGTATTAGAAACCCAAAAGACTGGAGAAATCAAAAAAAGGCAGAGGCCATGAGAGTGTGGGAATGGGCAGTGACTTCCATGCACTTTCTTCTTGCGGCTCATATACCCGGGGTTCCAGTCTTCTGGCCAACAGACTCAGCAGGACCATCTTGAGTCCCCACAAGTGGTCCCTGAATCCGTCAGTGGCAAGGCAAATCTTCAACCACTGGGGTCAACCATCCTGTGACATTTTTGCTTCCCCAGTCAACCACAAATGCAGCATTTACTTTGCCCTGATGCTCCCATCAGGGGAGTCACTCAGGGATGCTCTTGCTCACGATTAGCCTCCGGGTCTTCTCTGTACTTACCCTCCTATTCCCCTAATACCCAAAGTCTTACAGAAAGCTCGTCGCTTGAAGACCTCTCTCATCCTCATTGCCCTTTTCTGGCCTCATCAGGCGGTGTTATCCCTCCTAAGGTCTCATCTGAAGTATCCACCTTGGTTGCTGCATCCCATTCCATATCTCATTTCCCATCCCTGCAGGGCTTCCACTTCATTATAGGTCAGTTCAAGGCTGTGAGTGTATTTGTCAGACTGGGACAATTGTTCCTACTAGGAAGGTTAAACTTAATTATTTGAAGATGTGCATAGTTTTGTGTATTTGCTTCAAGTTAATATATTATGGGGGTGTTTTTTGAGGTTTTCATTAAAACAAAAAGTCTTGTAAGATGTGACATAGGTTCAAATGTATATGACAAGAAACAACTGTAAAGGATCAGCCTGCCAAGCATCATTGTATATATGTAAAACAAAAGCTGAAACAAGAAATTTAAAAAAGCTGTTGTACATAACAGGTGTGGATAATAACTTATCTTAACGATGACACTTTTCATATTATCTTTAAATGTGAATGGTCCCACTAGTATATACAAAACAGAAAGAAATAGTGAACTGTATTAAAAATGCAGAATTGGAATAGCTATGCTACAGGCGACACATTTAGAAAGAACTGAGCATATGAATTTGATAAAGAAAGGATATTAGGATGGTTATTCAGCAGAATATCTGGAGCAAAAGAAAAAGGGGAGTATTTATATTAATTGCTAGAGAAACTCCAATAGTGATAGAAGAGGGGAAAAATTATGATAATGGTAGTTTTGAACAGGCTACTGGGAAGGGAGAAGGATTACGCTGGCCTGGCATGTATTTATGTTCTGCCTAAAACTGCTACAGTGGAGCTTAAGAAAATTCATGGAGAAATCAGCCTTCACCAGGGAATATTACTTATATGTGGGAACTGGAATTTGATTTGTAACAGTAAAGATGTATCTGGGGGGGAGCCTATAAGGGAAAATATAATAAAAGAAGGTCGATTTTTTTTAAGACATTTATGAAAATATTTGGTATGGAATATGTGAATTCAGTAGTAGGATGTCAGAGAGAATTTACATATTTCCCCAGGGTACCAAAACTGGGCTAGGCTTTGACAGAAATTATATTTCACAGGAACATGTGCTTTTAATTGAAAGTTTTGATATGCTTCCAATACCTATTTCAGAGCACTCACCAGTAATTAAAAAAATGCAGGATAATGAAATAAAAATGAGACACTGGCACTTTCCTACCCGTCTCTTAAATAGAGAGGAATTTTAAGAAGGGGTAGTAGAAATTTAGTGGTTGTTAGAGAAAATAGAAATTTTTTCAGAAAATATAGCTATGGAGTGAGATCAAATGAAAGTGGATTTTAAAAAATAGGGCAGAAATGGAAGAAAAAGAAATATGGTTAAGAAGTAACGAGCATTATTTAGAGGGACTGACAAAGGTTAAAGTATTGCAGAATAGGGGGAATCTTAAAGAACAAGAACAGACGCAATTGCGGAGTGCTAAAGAAAGCATACGGGACTACACTGATAATATGCGCGAGTTTAGAAAGATTGCTGTTTAGCAACTGTTTTTGATAATTCCACAGCACAAAAGCTTTTAGAAAAATGGCACAGGCAACAGAAAGTAGAAAGGGTTGTTACCAAGCTTAGGGAGCCTATGACAAGGAAAATAGCCAGAGATCATGTGTAGGTATTAAAAATATTTTGGAAATTGTATGAAAATCTGTATAAAGTTGAGAAATGTTGAAATCAAGAAAAAGTCCAAATGTAAATGTTTATGGAAGAATTAAATATGCCAAGGTGAAGGGATGATGAGGCTCGGTTACTTAGGATAGGAGGAGATGAGAGAAAAATGACGATGTATAACCAATCTACAGGAAAGTCCCCATGAATAGATAGTATTCCTGTGTAAGTTTGGAAGCTAGGAGAGAAGAAAGTGAAAAAGATATGGAAGTTTTTGTTTAACACTATTTTAAAAGGAGGAGAATCACCAACTTTTTAGAAAAAACCTGTAGTGCCTGTAATACCTAAAAATGTTAAACCCATCAGATCCAGGTTCATACAGGCCCACTTTGATCCTAAACCACGATTATAAAATGTTTGTCTATAATGGCTAAAAAGGATGGCAAAGGTGATGCCAAAATTGATAGATATGGACTGATATGGTTTTGTGGAGGGGAGGCAAACATTTGACAACATTAGTAGACCAATGATGATCCAGAGGGAAGCAGAATGTAAGAAAATACCACTGTTGGCTGGTCATGCTGCAGAAGAAAGCATTTGATGGAGTAAGCTGGGATTTTATAAGTAAGGCACTGGAAGCATTTGCATTCCCTGATAAAATAGTAAATTGATTCAGAGAACATATCAGGGATCAGAGGCCAATGAAGTGTGTGTGTGTGTGTGTGTGTGTGTGTGTGTGTGTGTGTGTGTGTGTGTGTGTGTGTGTGTGTGTGTGTGTATGTATATGTGTGTGTGGGGGGTTCCTCTTGGATAAGTTCTGTTTGAGCAAAGGAACCAGGCAGAGGTGTCCTGTTTTCCCCTTTGTTATTTGTATTGTATTTGGAACCACTTGCAAAGAAAATAAGGGACTCAGAAATTCAAGGATATAATTGGAATGGTAATCAAGAACAATGTTGTACCCAATTAAAAAGACATTTCAGTCCTGTGGAACATTCTGAGACAGTTTAAAGGTTTTGGGGATACAAAATTAATGAAGATAAAAAAGGCAACAGCTGTAAACTGTGTACACACACAAACTGGTTCAGCAATACCCATATTTATGGGGACATGATAAAATGAAATACTTGAGTAGGGATTAAAAAGGATGCTGTTATGGCAATTAAGGTTATGTGGAAAGAAACTAAACAAAAGATAATACAAAAACTGAGAAATTGGAAGCTCTGTTTTATGGATATGGATGGCAAGATACAAGCACTGAGAATATTTTAGTCCCTTTGGGTTTATACACAGATCAGGCATACTTTTATTAACCAGAGGAGAAGTTGTGGAAGTAATTAATAAGAGTTGAAGGATGTTATATGGGAGAGGAAGAGTCAAGTGGGATATACTGATCATTCCAACAGAACAAACTGATTTATGATTATTTGATTTGCATGAGTGTTTCAGAGCTACACAGTTAAGGCTACTATACATAGCACAAACAGAAAGCTGTAATTCAGTGTCTGAAAGTGATGATAGAGAAGCTGGGAAGCTCAAGAAATAAGGAGAGACTGGGATTTTGGATGCATATCCTTAAGGAGAATAAGAATAACCATACAGAATATTATATTCATAAAGTAGCAGAAAGTATTCTAAGAACTAAGCCAACATGGGAATAGAAAAAGGAGATAAATGCCAATAGGGATTACTGCAGTTAGGGGTAGAGAGAGTAGGCAAGAGGGGGCTGGAATTTACTAGAGAAAACTGGCAAAGCAACCAGTCTATTGGGACCAAATAATTAGAGAGGGAAAGGTAATAGAATGAGTAGAGGCCAAGAATTCATTTGGACTTCAAGCTAGATAGTGCCTTCCGTGTAGATGATTGATATCAGACAATAGGCATAGAGAAAGGAATGGGGGATCCTAAGTGAAAGACCTGCACTGCGGTAGCTACTGTTAAAAAAGGGATAATTATTAGGGAATATGAAATATTGTACGATAACTATAGGAATCAGTCAGAGTAGGTTAGAAATGATTAGGAAGAGAGACTGGGTAAGAAATTCACAAAGAAACAATGGGAAGATATGTGTATGTTTCTCAAATATGCAAGAAAGTGTAGAAGATTTAGGATCCTTGCTTGGAAGTGTTGTATTTTAATACCAAAAGCAGACTCCAAATAATTTTTCCTCAGGTAGAGTGCAGATGTTGGGGTGAGATGGGGAAGAAAGAGGTAATTAGGAAAACGCTGCCTCCTTTTGATGCTAAAAAAACAAACTCTTGCTCTTTAAGCCTACTATTAGGTCCTCCCCAATAGAATTCTCTATCTTATCCAAGAATGGCACCCTTATATCCCCTGACTCTACCACCAAGCTGCTAGGTGTCACTACAATAACCTTACCTTTGATAACCACATTAACAATACTGTCAAAACTGTAAATAGAAAACTGGGCTCCTTCTACAGAATTAAAATGTTCTTAACTCCTATAGCCAAAGCTACAC